>NC_143478.1:24749731-24927501 GCF_027475165.1 Benincasa hispida
GTTCCCAAACTGAAGAGGAACCTCATTTCTGTAAAGTGTTTATTGCAATATAAATATACTATCAAGTGTTTATTATAATATAAATATACTATCTCTTTTAATGTGGATAAAGCGTTTATTCATAAAGATGATGTTTTTATTTGTACAACAAATCTGGAATTTAATTTATGTGTGCTAAGGTCGTTAGCCATTAATTCCCTCCATAATACTGAATTATTTAGAACTGCCGTAACTCAATCAAAACATCGACGTAACTAAATGACTTTTACTGGAAAAGGTTATAGAGCCAAGGAGTCTCTTGAGTTAGTACATTCTGACCTTTGTGGTCTTATGAATGTGCGAGCCCGAGGTAGCTATGAGAGTTTTATCAGTTTTATTGATGATTACTCTAGGTACGGGTATGTTTATCTTATGCAACAGAAGTCTGAATCCTTTGAAAAGTTCAAAGAGTTCAAGGCTGAAGTTGAAAACGCATTGGATAGACGGATTAAAACACTTTGATCAGATCGAGGTGGAGAGTTTTTGGACTCGTCATTCCAAGACTATTTGATAGAACATGGAATCGTTTTCCAACTCTCAACTTCGGGTACACCTCAGCAAAATGGTGTAGCAGAGATGAGAAATAGGACCTTGTTGGACATGGTTCGCTCGATGATGAGTTACGCTTCCTTACCGAACTCGTTTTGGGGTTTCACAGTAGAGACACTTTCGAAGCTAATTCCAAGAAGTTGGAACCAAGGTCGTAAAGCTAGTTTACGTCACTTTCGCATTTGGGGTTGCCTTGAACATGTGCTAAAGGCTAATTCCAAGAAGTTGGAACCAAGGTCGAGGTTATGCCTCTTTTTAGGCTACCCCAAAGGTACACGAGGGGGTTATTTTTATGATCTGATGGAAAATAGGGTGTTTGTTTCAACGAACGCTACTTTTCTGGAGGATGATCATATAAGGGAGCACAGTC
Source organism: Benincasa hispida (assembly GCF_027475165.1). Lineage (NCBI taxonomy): Eukaryota > Viridiplantae > Streptophyta > Magnoliopsida > Cucurbitales > Cucurbitaceae > Benincasa > Benincasa hispida. The sequence goes on from NC_143478.1 coordinate 24,750,690, forward strand.
CACGAAGAAAAGTCGTGTTGCATGAGCTTTCCAATGAAACTACTGAAACTTCAACAAGAGTTGTTGAAGAGCTTGTTACATCAGCAAGAGTTGTTGATGGGAGTTCATCTAATAGGTCGGTTCCACCTCAAGAGTTGAAGAAACCTCGACATAGTGGGAAGGTTGCAAACCCACCCATTCGTTATCTGGGTTTCACGAAAATCCTTGCTATGGTAGCAGATGGCGATGTTGAGGATCCGTTTTTTTATCAGAAGGCAATAAAGGATGTTAACCGGGATGAATGGGTCAAGGCCATGGATCTCGAGGTGGAGTCGATGTACTTTAACTCAGTATGGGATTTTGTAGATCAGCCTGATGGGGTAAGACCTATAGGTTGTAAATGGATATACAAGCATAAATGAGGTGCTGATGGGAAGATACAGACCTTCAAGGCTCGACTTGTGGCAAAGGGTTATACCCAGGTAGAGGGAGTCGACTATGAGGAGACTTTCTCACCTGTTGCCATGTTAAAGTCGATCCACATCCTCCTGTCCATTGCAGCTTATTATAATTATGAGATCTAGCAAATGGACGTCAATACGACATTTCTGAATGGCAATCTTGAGGAGACCATTTACATGGTGCAACCGGAGGGATTCATAGCCAAAGGTCAAGAGCAAAAGGTTTGCAAACTGAATAGGTCCATTTATGGACTGAAACAGGCGTCTCGATCTTGGAACATATGGTTTGATACTACGATCAAGTCGTATGGCTTTAACCAAAACGTTGATGTACCTTGTGTCTACAAAAAGATCATCAACACTTAAGTAATTTTCTTGGTGTTGTATGTAGATGATATCCTACTCATTGGGAATGATGTAGGTCTACTGATTGTAGTTAAGAACTAGCTAGCGACCCAATTCTAAATGAAAGATTTGGGAGAGGCTCAGTTTGTTCTAGGTATACAGATCTTTCGGGATCGTAAGAACAAAGTACTAACACTGTCTCAGGCATCGTACATTGACAAGATGTTACTCAAGTATTTGATGCATGGCTCCAAGAGGGGCCTACTACCATTCAGGCATGGAGTCACTTTGTCTAAGGACATGTGTCCTAAGACGCCTCAAGAGGTTGAGAAGATGAGACGGGTCCCATATGCATCTGCCATTGGTAGTTTGATGTACACGATGCTCTGTACTCGTCCAAACATCTGCTATGTTGTGGACATAGTCAGTAGGTATCAGTCTAACCTAGCCAGGGTCACTGGACCACAATGAAGAACATCCTCAAGTATCTTCAGAGAACAAGGGACTACATGCTCGTGTATGGTTCTAGGGATTTAATCCTTACTGGATATACGAATTCTGAATTTCAGATTTATAAGCACTCTCGCAAGTCCACATCAGGGTCAATCTTTACTCTTAACGGAGGAGCTGTAAAGTGGCGAAGCACTAAGCAGGGGTGCATCGTCGACTCCACTATGAAGGCGGAGTACGTAGCGGCTTGCGAAGCTGCTAAGGAGGTCGTCTGGCTCAGGAAGTTCTTGACAGAACTGGAAGTTGTTCCAGATATGTCTAGTCTCATTACCCTATATTGTGATAATAGTAGGGCAGTGGCGAACTCCAAGGAGCCGAGGAGTCACAGATGCAGCAAACACATAGAACAGAGGTATCATCTAATCTGCGAGATAGTGCATCAAGGGGACGTGATCGTCACGAAGATCGCTTCGGAGCACAATATTGCTAACCCGTTTATGAAGGCTCTCACGGCTACAATGTTTGAGGGTCACCTACGGAGCATGGGTTTACAGGATCGCCCGCAGCTGGACTAGGGTAAGTGGGAGATTTTCTTGTACTGGGATTTTATGCCCTAGTTTATTGTTTTGTACTAGTTTTAATGTACACCCCACTTCGCTTTAGGACAAGTGGGAGATTTTTGGGGTTGATGCCCTAAAGTCTCGTGTCCTGTAGTTTATAAACAGTTTGTACGAACGCTTGTGTTGTATAATATATGATATTTACTTCACATCTTGTTTTTTGCTCAGTTGCATGTTTTATTTACTTTACCACAAACTAATAAACTTAAAATCTCTGGTTATCTGTATGTAACTCAAGCATGTATGTGGTGACATACAAGTGGATCATGTCTTGAGTGATAACCAAAATGGTCTGTAGTATATGGATATAAGAGGGAAACCTTATCCTGGTAACGCTACGGATGTGGCCCACTTTGGGGAATGGTCACAATTATTGTGACTTGTCATAGATGGTCTGATTCTGATCATTCATGTTGGGGACATGCGAGCAGAAGCGTCCTATACAAAGAGTTTGTATAAGACCTAACCACGAAGTGTTAACGTCTCATTATATAACACCATTCATGACAGAGATTTCACTTCACTATGATGATCATAGGTAACATGACCTCAATCCTGAGTGAGTTGGAAACTCCTGCCATTAAGGGCGGTCCTTTGATTTTTATGGGTGCGAGTGGTCAATTCGTCGATTCAAACCTACCATTTTGGGGATTCATCTGATTTGGGAGCTGGGAACTCAGCGACACAAGATGGAATTCACTCCTTCCCCTATGCAAGGGTAAGTAGATAGATAGCTCCCTTAAGGGCTGATTTCGAGGCTTGAAAGATGTGGCGCCACACACCTTCTCTTGGCCCGAGAGGTGTTCACACATAGTTGGACTATGTTGTATTGTTCATTAGAGGAATCAGTGGTACTTAAGGAGTGAGATGTAACTACAGGGGCAAAACGATAATTCGGCCCAGTTGTACTTATGAGCATCTATGAAAGGTCATCGTACTCATGATTGGTTATATCAGACGGACACAAAAATATATCCGTGGTAAGAAAGGTTCAATTGTTGGTCTATAGTGGAATGCCTGACAGTTAACAAATGGTGGATCTCGTGGCTAAAGAGTTTAGTCAGCTATTCACGGACCGTTGAAGCTTCGAGCCACATATTCATTAGGTCCCCTGGGTAGCTTGGATAAAGTCGAGAATCAGTATTTGGGTTAATTCTAAATGTTCAAATTGACAAGAGGAAGTTGGATTGTATATCATATAATTGGACTCGTTAATTATATATGATATGATTGGCTAAATGTTGGAGAAAATTAGATATAAATATGATTTATATCAAGTAGAAGAGAAATTACTATAATAGATATGTGATATCAAACTATAGGGTAAAAATATAATATAATTATATTTATTAATTATTTAATTGATTAATTATATGATAATTGGCCTAAAATTTCTCTTAGACGTGCGTTAGTGGGAGCAGCCGCGTCAGTTATTGTAACCGAAGAATAAAATGAAATTTTGTTTCATTTTGAAATCGTTCGAAAGGTTCGAAAAATTTTGCGTCGGTGTGGAAACGTAAACGGTCGCATAAGTCGAGAGCCTATACGATAGTCGCTCAGCGCCTAAACGATCGCACACCTAACGCCTAATCGATCACACACTAGTTTCTAAACGATCAGATAGCTTTCCTAAATGATCGTATAGTGTACTGTGTTTTCTAAACGATCGTCTACCTTTTCCTAAACAATCGTTTAATAAAATCTACACGATCATGTAGCTTCTTTTAAACTATAAGCATCTAGCTATGCGATAGCTTCCTTTTCTCTCCCACTTGCTTATCATCTACACGGTTAGTTCTTTCTCCAACCTCTACCAAACTCACCAAAGACCACTCTTTGTATTCTCATTCTGAGAATACCAAGGGCTCCATTTTGGTGGTGTCATCCCCACTGCGTTCACTTATTCGTGATAGTTCACGGTGCTGCCGTTCGTGTAGACGATCGTGCTGCTGCAGACGACGCATTTACTGGGCAAAAGTAGATCGTGTATAGGTCTTCCACTGCGTTTGAGTTTCAAACCTTGAAGAGCGTCTTCAACTGGTATGAGAACTCTTCCCTTGTATTTTATTGTTCGAAGCATGCCTTAATTACTATTTGTTTGCATAACTATATGTTCAAAGCATAAATGTATATGGTGTATTTCGGTCACAGTGAAATTTGAAAGATCCAAATGCACTCATGGATACTCTTTGTTAAGAGCTCCTTCAATTAGTATCAGAGCCAGGTTCTTTATAGACAGTAAGGGATTGTTAGACACAATAATGTGAGGTACACACCTCAGCAAAATAGGGGTGGTTGAGAGACTAAACAGAACAATTATGGAGAGGGTTAGGAGTCTCTTATCAGATGCTATCCTACCAGAGAAGTTTTGGGCTAAAGCAGCCTCTTATACAGTCTACACTCTAAATAGATGTCCTCATGCCTCACTTGACTTACTCACTCCAGAGGAAAATTGGACCAAACATCCACCTAACCTAAATAACCTAAGGGTGTTTAGATGCACAGGTTTTGTGCTTCAGAACAAAGGTAAGCTTGTTGTCCGTAGATAACTGGCAGAAATGCCAGTTATTATAAGCCTTTTATTTAAAATTATGAGGGCTAACAAGTAGAAAATGCGGTGATAATACTTAGAATTTGCGAAAAATTGAGTTTTACGTCAATTAGCATCTAAATCCTCACTGACCCCAATATTATGCGTTACTCCGTGTCAAAGTGTCTATTTTTGTAGCTATCGTAGGAATCAAATGCATGCTTGGAAATAAGCAATCAAAGACAAACGCATGCGCTGAAAACCGAGCTATCGCATGGACGAATGCATGCGGTGATCGCATGCATTCATCGCATGGAAGTTGCGGTGATCGAATGCGTCTATCGCATGGAAGTTGCGGTGATCAAGTGAATACGGTGATCACTTGGAGATTGCAGCCAGGAGTGACAACCATAATAGAAGGGCGATCACAAGATGGGAAGAATGTGTTGATACTTCAGTTGAATCAAGCTCGGACACATACCTTGGGAGTATCAACAAGATAAGATGATGTGACATTGCCCATACTGCGACAAAGGCAACAGTGAGACATAATGCAATCATGATAATTGTCGGCGTTTAAACTCTATAAATAGCCCCTTGGACCTTCATTTCAAAGCATCCAAACTTTTGCCTTAAGGCAGAGGTTTGCGATCACAGATGAAAGCATGAAAGATTTTCAGTGAGAATTCTCCATCCCCACAAACTAGACCGAGTGACGATTGGAGTTTTCACCAGAGATAGAGCTCGAGAGAGACATCTACACCATTCATCCATGGCCCCACCAGCAGCCTTGACGCAAAGTCTTTCATTTCTCCTCTAATCTCTGTATTGTATTACATTATAGCTTAAGATATTAAGACATTTTGTAATCAATGCATATCTTGATTCCTTCAATGCCATCTTCTTCATCATCTTTATCTTTATCATCATTTACCTTCATCGTTTATTTATCAAAGGCGATCGCATACTTAATTGTGTAGCCTAGAGATAGGACGCATATAGCAACCCACCGAGAGGTGTGCGTTGTGCGAGTATTGTGAGTTAATCCTCTTTTCTTGGTGAAAGGCTGTAGCAACACGTGTCAATAGGTTGTTGCAATGCTTGTCTATAAGTTAATTAGCCGCGTCTAACTGCCTGAGAAGGTAAGAGATGGAACACACTAAAGCGAAGTATGCATTGTTCCTAGAGATGGCACAATCTTATGCTTAATGCAACCATGCACTATAGAGATATAGTCATGCGGCTGACCACCGAGAGGTGTGCGATGCGTTAGTATGACGAGCTGGGATTACTTAAGCGATTTAAGATAATAAACATTACTATGCGTTAACAGTTGTTGTGTATCTACCAATTCTCATCGCAAGTCTCCTATTGCTCAATCTGTTTAGTTAGGAGTAGGAGTAGTGTGTAAATCCATTAAAACTTCTTCTTTTTACTTTTATTCATACCCTCAAACGCATTGCTTCACAAGCATTATTGAGTGACAAGTCCCTGTGTTCGACCTCGAATTACCCGAGAAACTTGTGTTTTCATTACACTTGGTGAGAAGACAAGAAAACTTGTGATAGGAACGCATGGTCATTGCATACTAGATTAACGCATTTTCATTCCAACGCATGACCTCCGATGCATGAGCATAAACACATATCTTAAGTATGTACAACGCATGATTGCGTGCAATAACCCCATCATCTTTCCTTATTCAACATCCATGCGGTAAAATGTATGTTTTTGGGATTCCTAAAGGAGTGAAGGGCTTTAGACTGTGGCATCCTACTAAGAAGAAGTGTGTAACAAGCAGAGATGTCATTTTTAGAGAGACTGAGATGTTTATGAAAAACCCTAACTCTTCTGATTCAACACCACAAGAGAAGACAGAAACAATTAAAGTTGAGCATTTATTGCCTACAATTGATCCCTTAAGCTGAAATCCAAATAATGCAAGTGGTCAGTTGCCTCACCATGAAGAAGTAGAAGAGTAGACAGCTTCTAACATTGAGCAAGAGGGACCAGCCTAAGGGATTATATCCTAGCTAGAGATAGGCAAAGAAGAACTATAGTTCCATCTTCAAAATATGATGACTACATCAATCATGCTCTAAATGCATCAGAATTGGATAATGAGTTAGAACCCTCCACTTTTGAAGAGGCAGTGAGTTGTTCTAAGCCAAGGAAGTGGATAAAGGCTACAAATGATGAAGTTGAATCCCTAATAAGAAATTATACGTGGGAACTAGTTCTTTTACCTAAAGGGTGCAAACTAATTGCATCCAAGTGAGTGTTCAAGTTTAAAGAAGGTGTTACAAATGTTCAAAGACATAGATATAAAGTTAGGTTGGTTGCAAAGGGGTTCACTCAAAGACAAGATGTTGACTACAATGAGATATTTTCCTCTATAGTCAAACAAACTTCAATCAGATTACTACTATCTATTGTGGCACAACAAGATTTAGAGCTAGAACAACTTGATGTTAAAATAGCTTTCCTACATGGTTTTCTAGATGAGACCATTTACATGTGCCAACCTAAAGACTATGAAGTCAAAGGGAAATAAGACCATTACTGTCTACTCAAGAAGTCTATCTACGGACTTAAACAATCACCCAGGAGTTGGATCAGAAGATTCAATGATTTCATGCAAAAGAATGGGTTTATTAAAAGTTTCTATGACAGTTGTGTCTATATAAACTCTAATACCTATGCTAATCCTATCTATCTACTTCTATATATAGATGATATGTTGTTGTCAGGAACTACCATGAAAGATCTAAAGCAAGTAAAAGACTTATTGAAATCAGAATTTGAAATGAAAGACATGGGCAGTGCAAACAGAATATTGGGCATAGACATCAAAAGAGACAGATCAGTATATAAATTAAGCATTGATCAGTCACAATATTGTGAGAAATTAATCAAGAAGTATCATATGACAGAGGCCAAGACAGTTTGCACACCAATAGCTCATGATTTTAAACTTTCATAAAAAAATTCACCCAAGGAAACATATATTGAACATCTAAAGCAAATGTCTACTGTTTCCTACTCCCAAGCAGTGGGAAGTCTATTGTATCTTATGATTTTTACAAGGCTAGACATTGCTTATGCTACAAGTTTGGTCAGTAGGTACATGGTTAACCCTGGCAAGAGGCATTAGGAGGCTACCAAGTGGATTATGAGGTACTTAAAAGGCATTATGAGTGCCAGACTGCTATATCAACAAATATTAAATAGTAAGCTTGAGCAAATAGGGTATGTTGACTCAGACTATGCAGGGGACTTAGACAGAAGAAGATCCCTATCAGGCTATATCTTCCTATATGGAAGCTATGTACTTAGCTGGAAAGCTACTCTACAATTAGTGGTAGCTCTTTCTACCACTGAGGCTGAGTTTATAGCACTATCAGAAGTTATTAAGGAAGGTTAATGGCTTAGAGAGCTACTACTTGACTTTGGAATTAAAGAAAACACAGTCAAGATATATTGTGATAATCAAAGTACCATACATTTGTCTAAACATCCATAATATCATAATCGAACTAAACATATCGATGTTAAATATCATTTCATAAGAGAACAAATAGAAGGAAAGAAAATAGAATTGTTGAAGATCCATACCTTAGAGAATGCCTCTGACATCCTGACCAAGGCAGTGACCCAGCTCAAACTTCAGAAGTGCCTCGACATCATTGAGTTTGAGCTGAGAGACAAAGGATGAAGAAGAAAGGGTTAGCAAAAGGGGAGTTGAAACTTGTTAAAGTTCATTTCAAGGTGGAGATTTATGAAGGAGAATATTCTGAAATTAAACTTTACAAGTCTGTTATAACTACTTTGTAAAGCTCTATAAATATACATCATAGCTAACTCATAAATGTGTTGAAAAATAGAAAGTTCTTCTTGCCAACTTATCTGTAATCCCCAAAGATCTCTCCAAGATTGAATACCCGTGGATGTAGGCCTTGTTGTTGCCGAACTACGTTAAAGATTGGTTTCTTCTTCTTCCCTCTGCACTTCTTGCTTACTGAATCATTATCTCTTTCTCGGTTTTCTTCCTCAAGCTGAAACAGACAACATTTCCCCTCTTTTCTCTCTTCTCTCTCGAGCTCTCTGATCTGAAAGAAAGAAAAATGAAAGATAGTCATTCAAAGAAATCTGATGGTGTGAGTTCCTAGGTTTAATCCCAGCCATCAATGTGTAATGCCAAATCAAGCTTTCACACGGATTGTGCTTTCAGCACACGATTTTTAAAGAAAGGTTTTCCTTCAGCTATTTTGAGCTGAACAAGATTTCTAGTTTGGGCCTTGGTGTAACTTTACAAGCCCACCAAATACTTCAACACAGCCCAATATGTATGAACAAATCCAAAGTACAAAAAAAAAAAAAAAAAAAAAAAAAAAAACTAATGATGTATCTAAATGATAGTAGATGAACCAAATAAAATAAAAGTAATAGAATGTCACAAAAAAAAGACAATAGAAAAATAGAGAACAAAGGTGAAACACATTTAAAATCATGTCAAAAGAAAAATAAATTCTACATTTTGATCCAAAGAATTAAAATATGACCAAATTAGTAAAACGAATTAAAGCACCAAAATGAAACTAAAACAAGTCACAGAAAAGACAAGGGAAGAGAAAGGATGATAAATATAGTGCAATAGAAAAACAATGTACAAATAACTAGTGGAAGAAGATAAAATCATAGATTCTAAAAAAAACAGCTAGCTAAGTTAGTAAAAGAAAAACTATCAAAAACACAAAAAAAAAAAATGATAATTTGTCAAGAAAGTTATAAAAGTGGCTTGGAGAAAGCATAGTTCAATGCTTGATTGTCTCCATCTTTTGAAGCCCAGCCATGTTGCAGAAAGTTATTGGGCAAGATTTATATAGAATCCCATAATAAAAGAATAAGGAAAAATGACTTAAATTAATAGAATCTGCTTTAAAAAAAAAAAAAGATAAAACTATTTTTTCCGTACAAGGGCAGGGAGAATTATAACCACAACCACACGATCACTAACACATACTAGATGTCAATTGAGCTAAACATACCTCACTTTATAATTATTCTAAATTAATTAATAGACATTAGTAAAAAAAAAAAAAAAAAAAAGGTGAATATACAGTAAATCTCGAAACTAGGGACTAAGTTGAAACACAATTCAAGTCTCAATATTGAAACTGTAACAATCTAGGGATTAAATTGAAACCAAGCTTAAAACTTAAAGATGTAAGTGTAATATTTTGAAAGTTATGGAGCAAATAGAAACTAGACTAAAAAGGTTATTTCCTCCTGCAACAATTTAAGAAAAAACATATATATATATATATATTAGGATAGTGGCATGAAATGAAGTTAAATTAAAAGAATGTCACACATCAAAGAGACAGTAAGAAAGGGTTGAAAAGTATTTGAACAATATAGTGCAAGAGAAACCATACCAAAAAGGGAAAAAAAAACAATAATTCATAATTGTTGTGAAATTGTGAACACAACGGGAACACGGATATAGAGAAAATATAATATAATGATATATTAATATAGTAATATTAAATATATAAAGTAAAATAACTAAAAACATAAAATAACTAAAATTATAAAATTGGATAATATGAAAATCAGTGAAATTTTGAAGTGGCATTCTCACCGATGTATGTGTGATTTTAAGATCCACCAAATGTCAAGTGGCAAGTAAGATGTGAACTTACATGGACACCAAGCATGAATAATTACAAGGTACATGGACAACATGAAGGGTGACACATGGCTTTTGGGACACTAAGCAATGGGCATCTATTTATTATTATAATATTCATTATACTTCCCTTAGATGCCCATATATATATGAAATATGTCTCATTAAAAAGTTACTAGGAATACCCAATGGGAAAAAACCCTAGTGAAGGAAAAAGAGTACATATTTCATAAAATATATATTCCTAGAAGAATACAATATATTTACTCCCCCTCATGAAAACATCACTTAAGATCTCTGAGTCGCCACATTCCAATGTTGTGCACTAATTTTTCAAAAGTTGCAGTTGGTAATGCCTTTGTAAATAAATCTGTTGGGTTATCCTCCGAACAAATTTGTTGTATAGTGATGTCGTCATTTTCTTCAAGATCATGAGTGTAGAAAAGCTTCGGTGAAATATGCTTTGTTCTATCTCCTTTAATATATCGTCCTTTGAATTGGGCTATGGAAGCTGTGTTGTCTTCGTTGATATTGTTGGAAGATTTTTATTAGAAGACAAGCCACACACTTCACGAATGTGTTGAGCCATTGACCTTAACCATACACATTCTTATTAGCCTCGTGAATTGCAAGAATTTCAGCATGATTTGAGAAAGTGACTGTTATAGTCTGCTTCACCAATCATAATGATATAGTAGTTCTTCCACATGTGAACAGATAACTTGTTTGAGATCTAGCTTTGTGTGGATCAGATAAATATCCAGAATCTGCATAACCATCTAGATTAAAATTTGATTTATTTGAATAAAACAAACCCAAATCGATTGTTCCTCGGAGATAACGGATTATACGCCTAATTCCAGTTCAATGTCTTTTTGTAGGAGAAGAACTATATCTAGCTAATAAATTTACTGAAAATGCAATATCTGGTCTTGTATTATTAGCAAGATATACGTGGTCGAAATATATCTTTCTTTATGTCCAGTGAACAGACTTCCATTGGAATATTTAATGGATGTGCTTTGTCCATATAAAATCTTTTTCAGAATTTTTCCTGTATAAGTTGACTGATGAATAAATATTCCATCTGCTAAATACTCACTTTACAAAACCAAGGCAAAATTTTGTTTTTCCAAGATCTTTCATCTCAAATTCTTTCTTAAGATATTCTATTACTTTTGAAAGCTCTTTAGGAGTTCTAATTATATTCAAGTCATCAACATATACAGTTATAATAGAAAATCTTGATTGTGATTTCTTCATAAAAACACATGGACATATTGGATTATTTTGATATTATTCTTTCAATAAATATCTACTTAGTCGATTGTACCACATCCGTCCTGATTTTTTCAATCCATATAGTGATCTCTATAACTTTATTGAATACCATTCCCGAGAATTTGATGTATATGTTTCAGGTATCTTAAATCTTTTTTAGATTCTTATATAAATATCATTACCAAGAGATCCATATAAATATGCTATGACTACATCCATAATATGCATATCTAGACTTTTATACACAGTCAAGCCAATTAAATATCTTAATGTAATTGCATCCACCACCGGAGAATACATCTCCTCAAAATCAATACGAGGTATTTGTGAAAAACCTTGTACAATTAATCTTGCTTTATATCTTGTGGCTTCACTATTTTCATTTCTTTTCCTCACAAATACTCATTTACATCCCACAGGTTTAACACCTTCTGGTGTTCGGATTACTATTTCAAAAACCCGACGTTTTGAAAGTGAGTTTAATTCTGCCTCTATTGCTTCTTTCCACTGAAACAAATCTTTTCTATGTTGACATTTTTCAACAGATTTTAGTTCAGGATCCTCATTTTCAGATATAATATCAAGAGCAACATTAAACGCAAAAATGTTGTCAATAATTACATTAGTTTGATTCCATCTTTTTCCTATCATGATATAGTTTATTGAAATCTCATTATTATCTTTAGGTATTTCACCTTCCTTACTAGTCATGTCGAGAATTTCTTCATGGGTATTTACATCCTCAACCAAGTCCTTTTCACTATTAATTATTTTTCCTTTTCAAGGATTTTGATCTTTGGAATCCACTGATCTACCACGCTTCTAGCGTGTTCCAGACTCATTAGCGACAACTTGTTGTGTTGGGATACCAATTTTTTATGCAACATTTGCAGCTGGTATATGTGAGTTGGTTACTTTATTTGCATCTATAAATGCATCTGGTAATTAATTTGCTATATTTTGTAAATAAATTATTTTCTGAACTTCAACTTCACATTAGTCTGTACGGGGATCTAAATGAGACAATAATGATGCATTCCTTATAATTTCTTTTTCCAACTTCTTAATTCCTCCCCTTAATGTTGGAAAATTTGTCTCATTAAAATGGCAATCAGCAAATCATGCAGTAAATACATCACCCGTCAAGGGTTCAAGATATTTAATAATTGATGGGAAATCATATCCTGTTGGGATTGGTGTCCTCATTCTCCCGGAGTCTCGTAGTTTGTAATCTATACACATTGTTATTAATAAAATAAAAGTTATTTTATTTAGCATTTACTCATATCCAATAAACAAAGCTCCATGGTTATTGTATGTAAATTTAAGCATGTATATGAGATATACAAGTGGATCATGCCTTAAGTGATAACCTAAAAAGGTATGTAGTATAAAGATTAAGGAGGGATACCTAATCCTGGTGACACTACGAATATGGCCTGCTTTGTAGAGGTTCGCAAGTGTTGTGAACTACTAAAGATGGTAGATCCTGACCATTCATGTGGCAACATGCGAGCGGGGGTGTCCTATATAAAGAGTTTGTATAAGACCGGACCACGAGATGACTAGTCTCTATATATAACGTCGTTGATACTGGAGACTTACATCTCACCTAAACGACCATAGGTGACATGACCTCAATCCTGAGTGTTTTGAGAACTTCTATCTTTGAGGGCAGTCCTTTGATTAGTATGGGTGAGAGTGGCCAGATTGCCAACTCAACATGCCTACCTTTTAGGGGACTTGTCTGATTTGGGAATTGGGAACTCAGTTACATAAGATGAAATTCATTCATTCCCCGAAGCAGGGGTAAGTAGATAGATTGCTCCCTTAAGGGCTGATTCCGGGGCTTCAACATAATGGCTATAGCTTCTCTTTGGAAGAGAGAACTCAGTCATAGTAGGACTATAACTTATGTTCATTAGAGGGATCAGTGGTACTTAAGGAGTTAGATGTAACTACAGGGGCATAACAGTTATTGGCCCAGTTGTTCTTACAAGTGATCTGTGAAGGGTTTGACTAGTTGATATGGACACATAATGTATTTGTAGTAAGAAGAGTTCAACTGTCGATCTTTAGTGGAGTGTTTGGTAGTTAACGGATGGTGGACCCATGACTAAAGAGTTTAGTCAGTTATTCATGTACTGTTGGAGCTTCGAACTACAGGTCCATAAAGTCCCCTTGGTAGCTCAATAGATTTAAGTTGAGAATCAGTTCTTGGTGTTGATTAAAATGTTCAAATTGACAAGAGGTAATTCGATTATATATGATATGATCGGTGTGATGTATGAGATACATCAAGTGGAGGAATAATGTAAATGAGATTTATATTACGTACCATGAAATAAAAAAAAAAACTATGGTTTATCTGTTTCATGAGATGAAATATTAAAACTATAGGTTATAAATATACTATAGTAGGTTGGTTATCATATATATTTATAATAATATTAATTATTAGATAATTGTCTCTTTTTCTCTAATAACCAATTGAGTGGGAGGTTATTGGTGGTTTCATGGTAACCGTTAGATAAAAGGAAAAATATTTTCCTAAATTTAGTAGTTGTTGAATTGAGAGTTTCTATTCTCGGAAGTTCTCACGGTTGGCTGTCAAGTGGATTAGATTCACCAAAAGATAGATGAAGAGAGACCAAACGATCATGGAGTAATACTACACGATAGTTCACTTAGCTGGCCTTTAGCTAAACAATCGTGAAGCTTTTGCTAAACGATCACATAGCATTTGTTAAACGATTGGGCATCATCTATACGATAGACCTCTGTCATCTCCCACTTGCTCAATCGTTAACACAATTGTTCTTCCTTCGGTCTCTTCCTCTAACCAAGTCCACACAAAACCCACACTTCTGGATTCTCACACCGAGAATACCAAGGTAGCCATTATGGTGATGTCGTACTCAACTTGACATAGTTTGAGGTTTGTGGAGGCCATTCGTTGAATTCGCGGTGTTCGTGTGGTGATCGTTGTGATCGTGTTGTGTTGCGATCGAAGTGTTCGAGCATTCGTGATTACTGTCTTGCTGGTTGAATGAGCGTTCGTGATCAAAGGAGATTGAAGATGAGTCTTCAAAGGTATGTATAATTCTATCCCTTGATCTTATAGAAAAGCATGCTGTAATTTCGTATGTTGCATGACCGGTTAGTTTCCGTTTGTTTATTGTAATTGTGTATGTTCAAATACGAATGAAATTTGGAATGATCATTCTGCTACTCATGAAAATCCTCATATCTGATTTCCTTCTTATCCAACATGTATTCCTAACCTTATTTGAGGACTTGTCTTAGTGCGTTGTGTTGGAGCAATTGGAACATATACTGCACACCCAAAATTTTCAGATGAAAAATATTTGGCTCATGAACATATGTTAATTGTAATGGCGAGTACTTATGATAAGCTACTGGCCTAATGCATACAAGTGACGCTGCATGTAAAATAACATGTCCCCATATAGATGAAGGAAGCTTAGCTCTCATAAGTAATGGTCTTGCAATTAATTGTAATTATTTTATAAATGATTCTGTTAAACCATTTTGTGTATGAACATGAGCTATATGATGTTCAACATTTATCCCAATTGACATACAATAATTATCAAAAGCTTGGGATGTAAATTCACCAGCATTATCAAGACGAATGATCTTAATTGTATAATCAGGAAATCATGCTCTTGACTTAATTATTTGAGCAAGTAATCTTGCAAATACATGATTTTGACTTAATAATAAACACTGACCATCTACTGGATGCATCTATTAATACCATAAAACATCTAAAATGTCCACTTGGTGGGTTAATAGGTCCACATATATCACCATGAATTCGTTCTAAAAATGTAGGTGATTTAGTCCCCACTGTAGCTTTCGATGATCTAATTATCAATTTTCCTTGAGAGCAAACATCACATGATAATCCATTAAATTGAAGAATCTTATAGCTCTTCAATGAATGTCCATTCGAATTCTCAATAATTCTTCTCATCATTATAGATCCTAGATGACTCAATTGGTCATGCCAAATTGTAAATATGTCTGGATTCATGAACTTCAGGCTCATTGTTGCATGTGTTTCAATTACTCATATATTAGTATAATATAATCCAGAAGATAAAGCAGGCAACTCTTCCAATATACATTTTTTGTTTGAGACAGTGGATATGATATATAGATATTCCACATTATTCTTACTATCAGTCTGAATATGACAACCATTCCAAATTAAAGTTTCTTGTGGGACCACAGTTTTGTTTAGTCATTTACAGATTCATTTCCTTGTCCTTCCAATCCTTGGTTAACATGGTTGCCTTGGAGTCATGTTAAGTTCTTAGACCCAAGATTTCTCTTTTATATTTATGCACTGATATAAAAAGTTGAAATCTCAGATATCCAAGGAAGCAAAGGAAGAGAAGGAAGGTACTTTTCTTTTGCTTATATACTTAAAAGACATTATTGACTTTATTATTTACTACTAAACTATTAACATCCCCTACTTTTCTGTTGCTTATCTACTTAAAAGACACTATTGACTTTATTATATTTACTACTAAAATGTTAACATCCCCTTGCTATTTATTTTCGTAGTCAAAGAAATGGAATCAACAAAAGATACTAAAAGCATTATTAAGCTTGAAAAAGAAAAACACTATGTGTCAACCAGGCAGACCGACATAGATAAAAAGGAAAAGAGTGACAAAGGGGACAAAGGGAACAAAGGGAATACATCCAAGGGAAGGGGTAATGCAAGTAGCACAAAACTTGAAAGCAAGGATGTAGAAGAAAGAGGCAAGAAAGCTCAAAATGTTGAGAAACCAGATCAAGGAGAAGTAGCTGGTGGTACACAGTAAACTCATAATATTTGTAAAATCATAATCTTTGTATTACTTGTAATTTGTGTTTTCAAGGCCTGAATTATTGTACGCCTTTTAAATTATAATTCTATAGCAGAATTTACAGATTAAATGTAATAGATTTACAATCCATACATGAATAATATGTCATAGCCATAGCGTTTGATGATGATGTGTCATGTTATACTTTTTTACTGAAAAAATGGATTTGGCAAGGGAACTTTAAAAAGCAGACAATAATTGATAAAACGGACAGATTCGGACTTCAATGTCGGTTAAAAATTTAAAAAAAAAAAAAAAGTCTTTAATGTCGGTTGTAACCAACAGGCTTTAATCACTAAAGACCTTCAATGTCGGTTGCAACCGACATTGAAGGCTGTATTATTGGTGTTATTGAAGCCCTTTAATGTCGGTTTAAAACCAACATTAAAAGGCTTTAATAACACTATCTTTAATGTCGGTTGCCAACCGACATTAAAGCCCAAATTTCTTCTAGTGCGTATAACTTTAAAACTTAGAAGATTTCTCTTTGATTGACTAGAGAATAATGTATTGTCAATTGTAAATTTTGTTACTCTAGGAAAAATAATATTTTCTTTTCCAAAACTTTCGATCAGATCAGGTTTGCAGAACATGATATCGTATTGACTTTTGCTTCTAGCATTGTCTGTTTGAAAAAATATTTTTTACTTGTAAGTATTGTATGTGTAATTGCACTGTTTGCCAGACATAAATTTTATTTGCTCATTTTTTAAACATCCAACATATGAAAATGATCAATGTTTCTTCATTAAAAAAAATAATTTCAATAAGAAAAACAACGCTAATATACAAAAGCTACTAAAAAAACATGAAGATAGATAAAAGAAAACAATAACATTAAGTCTAGATATTATCAAATCAAAAGAAACACTTGATGTTCCATCAACTGCGCCTATCTTCTCTTCAGGAGATTCAAAGAAGTCCACGATATCCAAATTTGTCATATGGGATGGGTTAAATATATCATTATCTTGATATACAAAATTTGCTTCCACATTTTTCTCTTTTTCCTTCAGGGAGGCTTGATAGAGGTCAACTAAGTGTTTTGACGTACAACATGTATGTGACCAATGCCTAGTCATTCCGCATCGGATGCATTTACTTTCAACATTTTTTGAACTCGTATCTTGTGGAGCTTTTCCTTTGTGATCATCATTTTTGTGTGGTTCTTTTGAAATTTGAATGATTAAAATGACCACCACGAGCTTTAGCCTTAAGTGCGGAGTTGTAATCACTTACTGATTTGAAATCTTGTAGCCTTAAGTGCATCCACTCATAACGAGCTTTAGGAAGAATAACTGTTTTTTAATGATCATACCTCTCTTTCAAATTTTTTTCACAAGATACAGGGATATTTTATTGTAAGATACTCCATTTTCAATCCCTCGTGGATATGATGACGAAAGAAAATCATAACTTTTGTTTTATCCTGACTGGATGTCGTATTTCCTTCTTTAATAGTCTTCCTAAGATTCATAGCATCCAAGTGGATTTCGGTATCAAGTACTCATGACAAATAATTATTGTCGTTAATATCAAAGGCGAAAAATTCTAATTTTGTGATATTTGTCATAATTTTGTGATATTTGTCATGACAGTATTATCATAAAATATTGTACTTATGTTAGAAATTTAATAGATACTGAATATGTAAAATAACATTAAATTTATTAATTATAATGAAGATGAAAAAAAAAACATACCTTTAGGACCTACTTAGTGTATTATGAATTTGAGAAGCACAATGGAAATACATATGGTAATAAAATATAATGTAATATTAAAATAAATAAATAAAATAAAACAAAATAACAAAATGAGAAATGAGAAAATTCTCAAATTTCTCCACTTTCTCCAATTTGTATGGAATTTGCTAATTTTAAGATCCACCAAATGTCACTATTTATAGGCAAAGTGGCAAATAGGATGTGGACTTACATAGACACCCAGCATGGATAATTACAAGGCATATGGATAACATAAAGGATGACACGTGGCTTTTGGGACACTAAACAATTAACATTTATTTATTATTATAATATTCATAATAGTATTAGAAAAGGATGTGGAAAAAGCTTTTGAAAGAGATGGAAACAAATTGAGAAAATGCTTTGGAAATAATTTCTAAAACAGAGTTTTAATGAAAAATAAAATATTTTGAGATGAGTTTTGAAAGAGAGTTTTTAAAACAAAATTTAAAGTGAGAAATGTTTGAGAAAATGTTTTGCAAATAGTTTTTTAAAGAACTTCTTAAAAAATAGTTTGAGAACATGTTTTAGAAAGAGTTTTTAAAAACAAAAGTTTAAGAAAATATTCTGTAAAGAGATTTTGGGAAAAAAATATTTTGCAAATAGTTTTTTGAAAGAACTTCTTAAATAATAGTTTGAGAAAATGTTTTAGAAAAAGTTTTTTGGGGGGAAAAAAAAGAAAAAATGTTTAAGAAAATATTATGTAAAGAAATTTTGGAAAAACAGAATTTTCTGTTTCCAAAACATTTTCTCTTCAATTTTATTTTTCTAAAATAATTTTTTCAAATATTTTTTCTTTTTTTTTTTCAAAAGCATTCTTTCAAAAAAACTCTTTTCCAAATATTTTCTCAGACGTTTCACTTAATTATTTTTTTAGAAAAAACTCATTTAAAATTTTTTCACAAACTTCTTTCCTTCCTCTTTCTATTTTTCAAAAACTTGTTTTAGACACTATTTCCAAAGCATTTTTCTCAAATTGTTTTCACTTCAAATTTTGTTTTTGCAAAAAAAATATTTTTCATAAAACTTTCGAAAACTCTGAGAAAATATTCTCATATTTTCTCTTTCAAAACTCTTTTCATTTCCTGAAACTTTTGTCTTCCTTTTTCTTTTTCTTTACAAAACACTCTTTTTTCAAGAACTCTTTCCAGAATATTTTCAAACACTTTCCTTTTCAAAATATTTTCTCAAACTTCTTTTCTTCTTTTTTTTTTTCAATAGCTCTCTTTTAGAAATTCTATTAAAAGCATTTTCTCAAACTGTTTTTGCATAAATTATTTTTCATAAACCCTCAACTCTTTCCAAGAAGTTCCTCTTTCAAAAACTCTTTCCACTTCAAATTTTGTTTAAAAAAATCTATTCCAAAATTTTATCTCAAATTTTTTCTCTTCAATTTTGTTTTTGTAAAAATTCTTTCTCACTAAACTTTTTTTTTGAAAAAAAAAACACTTTCCAAAGTATCATCTCAACCTTTCTATCTTCCTATTTTTCATCGCCTCTGACAAAGAAGGAAGATACAAAGGTTTGAGAAGATATTTTGGAAAGAGTTTTTCTTAATAAAAAAATTAATGAGAAAGTATTTTTACGAATATCAAATTGAAGAGAAAAAATTGAGATGATATTTTGAAATGGATTTTAAAACAAAATTTGAAGTGAAAAGAGTTTTTGAAAGAGGAACTTCTTGGAAAGAGTTTTGAAGGTTTATGAAAAATAATTTCTACAAAATGTTTGAGAAAATGCTTTTAATAGAATTTTTAAAGAGAGCTTTTGGGGAAAAAAAAAAAAAAAAAAAGAAGAAGAAGAAGAAGAAAAGAAGTTTGAGAAAACATTTTGAAAAGGGTTTTTTTTTTAAAAAAAAAATATGAAGTGAAAAAGGTTTGAAAATATGTCTTGGAAAGAGTTTTTGAAAAAGGAGTGTTTCGTAAAGAAAAAAAAAAGGAAGATGAAAAGAGTTCTGAGAGAGATCTTTTGAGAAAAAAGGAAAGAAAAAGAGTATGAGAAAATATTTTTTAATGAGTTTTCGAAAGTTTTATGAGAAAAAAATTTCGTAAAAACAAAATTTGAAGCGAAAACAATTTGAGAAGAATGCTTTGGAAATAGTATCTAAAAGAGTTTTTGAAAAAAAAAGAGAGGAAGGAAAGAAGTTTGTAAAGATATTTTAAATGAGTTTTGAAAGTGAGTTTTTTTAAAAAATAAATAAATAAATAAGTGAAACGTTTGAGAAAATGTTTGGGAAATAGTTTTTGAAAGAGCTATTGAAAAAAAAAAATTAGAGGATGTTTTAAAAAGAGTTTTTTTTTTTAAAAAAAAAAAAAAAAAAAAAAAAAAAAAAAAAAAGAAGAAGAAGAAAAAGAAGAAGAAAAAGTGTTTGAGAAAATATTTTTGAAACATCATTCTTGTTTATTGAGAAAGAATTTTTTTCAAAAACAAAATTGTTTTGTAAAACATAATGTGAAGTGAAAAAAGTTTGAGAAAATGTCTTTTTAACTATAAATACAAGATATGAGATTTGTAGGTGTGAGTATTTCAACTAGATTGGCACATTTATGATACTCTCATTGTGGTATTAATAAAGTCAAGTTTGAGAAAATATTTTGGAAAGAATGTTTTAAAAAAAAGACAGTTTTGTAAATGGAAAAAAAAGGACAAAAGTTTGAGAAAATATTTTGATAAGAGTTAAAAAAATATATGAGAATGTTTTTAAAAGTGTAATGAGAGAATTTTTTGCAAAACAAAATTGAAGAGGAAAAAGTATTTGAAAAGGATATGGAAAGAGTTTTAGAAAGAGATGAAAACAATTTGAGAAAGTGCTTTGGAAATAATTTCTTAAAGAGAGTTCTAATGAGAAAGGAAACATTTTGAAATGAGTTTTGAAATAGAGTTTTTAAAACAAAGTCTGAAGTGAACAATTTGAGAAAAATGCTTTGTAAATAGCGTCTAAAAAGAGTTTTTGAAAAAAAAAAAGAAAGGAAAGATGTTTATGAAAATATTTTAAGTGGGTTTTTAAAACAAAAATTTCACCAAAACATTTGAGAAAATGTTTGGGAAAGAATTTTTCTTAAAGAAAGCTTTTGAAAAAGTGGTTTGAAAAAAAAGGAAAAAATGTTTGAGAAATTATTTTGGAAAAACAAATTGAAGAGAAAAAAATTGAAAATTTTGTTTTGGAAATAGTTTTTGAAAGAGAGTTTTTAAGAGATTGAATGGAAAAATAAGAACAAAGTTTTGATAAAATATTTTAAATTGTTTGAAAAGAATATTTGATTCTTAAAGTTAGAATTTGATTTAGTGAGACATTATTTAAATTAAATGTGTTAATTAAATGTTCATCTTAAATGTTAGAAGGTGTGTGGTCACACATTATTTAAAAACAATATTTGATTCTAAATTAAAGTTAGAAGGTCACACATTATTTAAATGTGTTAATTAAATGTTCATCCTCTAATTAGATGTTTAAAATAAAAATAAAGTTGACAATGAATTTTAAATAAATTTGACTATAAACAATAGTTTTGACTAGGTTGAGGTATTTAAGCTGATCGTAAGGGAACGCCTCTACCGGAAAATTATTCAGTTAGTCATATTTTACCTAATCTCATTAACAACTTTTTTTTATAAATATTTTGTAATAAAATCATTTTTTTTACAAATAAAGATCATTTTCTTATAAAGTAAATTGGATAACAAAAATAGGATGTATTCAAACGAGTGTTGTAGGGTACTAATACCTTCTTTATGTTCAACGATCCCGAACCTAACTTTGATTAAGTAGACCATTTTTTTTTCTTTTTAAAACAGGTGATTAATCACACCCATAATAATTGATGGCAACTCCAAATCTTTCGCCCCGAAAGAGATCATTAGGGAGGGACGTCGGTCGCTCCACGTCACGATAACATTACGACACCTTGGCAACTCCACTGAGGACTATCTTTAGGAGGTCAAAGCTGATATATTTTATTTCTGTTATCCATGCATTTCTGTTGGTCTATTTTGTTTGTCATTTACTTGTTTATATATATATATATATGTGTGTGTGTGTGTGTGTGTGTGTATTAATTTTAAAAACATTTGAGAGTACACTTATTTATTATTCTCATTCTATGCATTTGCATGCATTCCACATACATTCACAAGCCTCCTACCCGACCTATACCATTTAGGATTAGATTTGGAGACTGAGTAGTGTGACCTTCGTAGAACCTGGTTCTCGTGCATGTGTATGAAAATCTCCACTCAAATGGGAAAGTAGTTGGAAGGCTTGGGGACCGTTTTACTCTAGAATTGTTAGGGACCAAACCTACACTATTATATATTTGGGGAGTCGATCAATGATTTTTCAAAATTTAAATTTTAGGGAATAGGTTTGTTCATATCACATGCATTATTTCTATTTAATTATTTCATGGTTTGTTTGTTCTAAACATCCTTGATTTTGCAATTTACAAAAAAAAAACATTTTTTTTTCTTAGACGGCAATCTTTAGGAAAAAGAGTTTCTATGGTCTTCTAAATTTTTTTAAAAGATTTTTTTAACCAAAAAATTGGAACATTTGTTTGGTAACGTTTGAATTGAATTTTTTTTCTCAAGAATAGTCTTTAGCAGAAGAAAGACTTTCAATCGTTAAACAAAAACAATGGAAAAAACAAAACCAAAAATCAAAACCTAAAAAAACAAAAACAGAAACAAAATGGATTAAAAAAGTTGTCCCTTAGAAAAGAATTTTTTTTTAAATAATGTTATTTTAATATATATAAACAAAAACAAGGTAGGATTGAAAATATTGACAAAAATAGGTTTTTAAATCGTGTACCCGGTACACAATTAGCCATAAATCGTGTACCCGGTACACAAGTGCCTGTTGATCTAGCATGCACAGACTACCAATGTGGCAGTCATGCAATGTTGACTAAGGTAATCATGTACCCCGGTACACGATTACCTTAAGTCGTGTACCGGGTACACGACTTCCTTCTCCATTAAACCGTTGCGCGGCCCTTCTTCTTCCTCATTCAAAAGCTTCTTCATCTGAAAGCTTCTGTCTCCATTTTCTTCCGTCTTCCCCGTCCAAAAT
Organism: Benincasa hispida; assembly: GCF_027475165.1. Lineage (NCBI taxonomy): Eukaryota > Viridiplantae > Streptophyta > Magnoliopsida > Cucurbitales > Cucurbitaceae > Benincasa > Benincasa hispida. The sequence goes on from NC_143478.1 coordinate 24,773,774, forward strand.
CGTCCAAAAACCTCCCAATATATTCGAAAATTTAACCGTTCGTCCAAACGTATCATTTTGCCTCCATTTAACTGTCTATCCAAAATCGTCCAACCGTTCATCCGAAAGCTTCTGCCTCTCTTTGACTGAGGTAAATTTTTTTCCTACGCAGTTTTCCAATATATAATCTTCAATATATATATATATATATCATTTTGTTTGCATTTGGAAACTTAATGTGTAGTTTATGGATCTATGATTTATTTTTGGATATATGTTGAACTTAGAAATTAGATTTTGTTGGGCTGATTTTGTTAGGTTATTTTTCTGGATGATTATGCTTGTAAATTTGTTGGGCTATTTTTTTTTTTTTTTTATGATTAATTTGTTGGATGATTATGTATTTATTGGGTTGAACCTAGAAATATATCTATATGTTTATAGAAATGAAAATTGGTTCATATATATATTATTTTGTTTGTATTTGTGCTAAATTAAATGTATAATTCATGAATATATTATTTTTGAGTTGATTTAAATGTATAGTTTATAGTGTTGGGGTTTATGTCCTAAAAACTCGCAGTTTGTAAAATGATAAACATTTTCTATAATCAATATATTTGTTATTGATCTCATAAATTGTATGAAAGTCTAAATCCAATAAACTAAGACCCATGACTATTGTATGAGTACTTGAACTTTATGTGGAGACATAAGAGTGGGTCGGGTTCGAGTAAATAGTCAAAATGATCTATGGTACATGAATGAGGTTGGATACCTTATTCTGGTAACACCATTGGATGTAGCCTACTCTGTAGTTGTTATATAGAGTAGTAAAGCGCTACATACGATGTGATCCTAATTCGTACATATTATGACATGAGAAGTGGGGGCGTCCTATATAAGATCAGGACCAAGAAATAAGTCACTCTTACTTTATAACATTGTTTACTATTTAAGACTGACTATTTCACCTAGATGACCTAAGTAACTCGATCTTAACCCTGAGCTAACTATGAACTCCTGTTTATTCGGGATTGCCCTTAGATTTACATATTTGAGGGTTGACTCAACAGTGCCAGCTCAATAAGACTCTCATTTCAAAGATAAGACCAGATAGATAGCTGGGGACAAGGGTGTAAGACGAAGTTCACGCCTATCCGATTTAGGGATAAGAGAAAGGTCATTCTCTCAAGTACTGAATCCAGGTCTTAAACAAGGGGTACCACTCTCTCACTGGGCTGAAAGAGTTTGGTTTGGTGATTGGATCACAAACCAGTTGTTCATTAAAGGATTAGTAGGGACTTGAGGAATAAGACGTAATCTCGAGAGTAAAACAGATATTTGACCCAGCTGTTATTATGAACAACCTGTGAAGGGTCGACTTGTTGATTATGGTTAAATCATGTGGACATAATATATGTACAGTGAGAGGACTGCAACTATGGGCTTTAGTTGAATGACCCATTAATTAACAAATGGGGATTAATTTGGTCTAATGAGTTTAGCCAACTAATCTCGGATCGTTGGAGCCGATGATCTGTAGGTTTGTGAGGTCCCCCTACTAGCTCGTAACGGACTAGCTCTAGAATAGCGTGATAAGTTAATTTAAAACGTTCAAATTAGAATTAAGGGATTGGAGATATAATTATATGTTTAATTTAGAATTAAAAGGAATAGGAGAATTTATATATTTAAATATGATTTAAATATATAAAGATGGATATGTGTTAAAATTAATTTAATATTTGATAATAAATTAATTAAGTTTTATTTAATAATTAATTTATGAAATTAATTAAATTTTCATTTTTTTTAAAATCAAATTTTGATTATTGGATAAAATTGGAAAATTAAAAACACATAAAATGAAAAAAAGAGTTTTTCCATTATCCATCACATAAGTAGCTCACACATGAAGCAATATATTTGTCTTGTCTTCTCCAAGCATGAGCTGCAACTCATGCAGCTCTTCTCTTTGCATGTTGATCTACAATATAATGAAGAGATTGAAGTGAAAATGGGAGATGCAATCTATAGAGTTTTTGAGAGAAAACTAGTTTGAAGAAAGGTTCTTCAACAAGGTTGCAGCAGTGAGCTTTTCTCCTTCATCCCTTGATTCAAGCTTGTTTTGAATCTCACAACTCAATCTAGAGCCCCAAGAGAATAGTGGAAAAGATCTTGAGGTGGTCTACAACAAGATATGGAGAAGATTGCAGCTGGAGAATGAGCTTTGAAGAAGTTCTACAAGAGGTATGTCTTGAAACCCATTTTTCTGCAGAAGCATGCTTTATATTATGCCAAAATTAGTGAATTTGAGTACTTAGATAATCCTTGTGCTTCCGCTGCTATTGATACAATTCTACAATTGGTATCAGAGCATCAAATAAGCATTCAAATCGGTTTAATTTTAGGTTGGTGGGTGTTTTGTATGAGAAATATGAAACTAGTGCACTGATATGGTTTTCTGAGTTTTGGCTGTTTAATTCTCTTTAATTTCTCATTTAAATTTATAATTGGCTCTTGCTTGATGAGCTTTAATGTGTTCCCAAGAGTCTGTAATTTATTTAAAGTCATTAGAGTCGAAATTAAGCTGTAAATCGAAGAAACAAGCGAAGAGGCCGAGTTACAGTTCCAGAAAATCAGCCTTTGTTCTTATCGTCGTTGTGGTTCCAGTTGCTAAACGATCGTCTAGCTCCAGACGCTACACAATGTGAAGAAAAGCTAGACGATCGTATAACAATGAGCGTTGGTCGTTGTGATGTTGAACGCTAGACGATCGTGTACTTGCGGGAGATAAACGATGCGTTCAATTTGCTATACGATAGCATTAAGCAATCATTTAGCTTTGGCGTGGAAACTAAACGATACGTTGAATTTACTATACGATGGTACTATGCGATCGTTTAGCAACGATGCATGCTAAGCGATGTGATAAAGTGCTACGCGATAGCGCTAAGCGATCATGTAGACATAGTGCTAAGCGATGTGTTGAAGTTTCTATGCAATGGAACTAAACAAATCGCTTACCTACGATGTTGAACGACGCAATGATGTTCTATACGATGGAGCTAAGCGATCGTTTAAGCTACAGCGGATACTAAATGATGACATGCAGTGCTAGATGATGGTATTAAGCGATCGTTGTGGTTCTATACGATAGAACTAAGAGATGCGATGAAGAGCTATATGGTAGCCTTGAGCGATCGCTTACTACGATTGTTTATCTTTGATCGGGAGCTAAACGATGCGTTGAATTGTTATGCGATAGCACTACGCGATCGTTTACCTCTATGCGACAGCTAAGCGATGCATTGAGTTGCTATGCAATAGCACTACGCGATCACATACCTTTGTGCGGCAGCTAGGCGATGCGTTGAATGCTATGCGATGGCATTAAACGATCGTTTACCTTTTCATGCGCTAAACGATCAAGCATTTACTAAACAATTTAGAAAAATGCTAGATGATGGTCGTCATTGCTAAACGATGAGACTTAGCGAGATGTTGAACATGTGCAAGGGCTACCGGTTCGACCGGTTCTCTTGTGGTCTGGTCTGGTTCAGCTTCGAATGGTTCTTGGCTGGTTCGATTCAGACTTGGCTGGTCTGATTCAGACTTAGCTGGTCCGGTTCAGATAGTTCGGATCCGGTTCAAGCTACTTGAGTTCATTTTGGAGCGGTTCGAGCGGTCGAGGAGCAGTTTGGAAGCTGTTTTGTAATAGTTAGGCTTAGTTTGCTTGTTTTTTGCTAAAACTAAAACCATATCAGTCTGTATTTAATTATTTATGCATTTTATATATGTTATAATTAAATAAATCTTGTTTGTGCATACAGTATGTTATTTAGATTTAAAATCCCACCATTGTTACATGCATTGAAAGTATGTTATCATTGTTATAATATATAGTATGCATGTTAGGGTTTCTTGTATTTAATATAAATGTTATATTAAATTTGAATGCCTCATGTATGCTATGGATGTTTAGCATGTGTAAAGTTTTATAAGTTGTTATAAAATTGGGTTAGACTTTTCAAATCCATAAACAACAGCTGCATGCTCACGTAAGTTGACCACCTATTTTAATTGTCAAACTTATAAAACTTAAGTTACAAACTCAACCAGTATATAATCCTATCTAAGACTGGGGGTACTTATGTTGACGATTTACGGAACACCTCCTACCTGGGGATTATGGCCGAATAATTGAGCATTGGTAACTGATAACGGGCAGAAATGCATGTTATCATAATGCTAAGTTATTAAATAATGATGGATTTCTTTGATGAAAAATGATAAATTGCGTCCATTAAGCATAAAATCTATAATATTGTGATCGCATGCGTCAGCACATTGGAACTATTGATTTTTGTATTTTTTTTTTATGCAGAATATGCGCGTATTGCAGAGATTGCGATCATAGGAATTCATCGGTCGAGTGAAACTTCACCGCAAGACTTTGCATTGACCATGCTCGCAAATATTCACCTAAGAAGAATCACCACAACATGGTGGACGCATCCGAACAAAAGGACAATTAAGATCGATGGGTCAAAAAGCTGATAGCAGTCAAATCCAAATTAAGTTGATAACCGATAATGGTCACAAAGTACATCCAGCTTTATCGGTGAATTATCCGGCGCATCAGTCAGGAATTAAAGTTGTCCCATCTAAACAACCAGGAGAGAGAAACCGCCTTTCACCTTTTGATGCCCTATAAATACCAAGTACATTCTTCAGAGAAAGGGTTAAGCAGTTGATTAATTCACCATTTTTAGTTCACACCTCTGTCCATAGTTTTCTTTCACCTTTTTAAGGCAGACGCGAGGAAGAAGTTGTACCGATAGATCATTCCGACAAGCTTGAGAGAGCACTGAAAGCTACTAAGACGGTGAGAGGGTTGACTCCTACGAAAGTGGGAACATTTTTAGTTCAGAATAGAGATTCTAGTGTAAAAAGCCTTGGTAAGCAAGGAATTGCTACCAGGCTCTCTACCTTAACTTCCATTAGCATTTTGTACTTAACTTATATATGGAATTTCTTCCTCTATATCTGTTCACTCTCTGTGATTCACGCATGAGTAACCAAATTAGTTGAATGGGTTGAGAAGCGTTTAGCTAGCACAACGAGGGAATCTTCATTCTGTGTGATTATCTTGTTTATGTATGCTTCATTCGTCTATTGGAGATACTCAGAGGGTAGTTTATGGACAGGACCTAGACTTGAGAAGGTCAGGTCAGAATCTAAGTTTGGAAGAACTAGATTAGAACGCATAAACGGGAGACATGCACTTAGAGATGAGCACTATTTGTTATCAACGCATCGCATGCATCTTAACAATAAGATATGATTGTATGCGGTCATCTGGCTTTCTTGCATTTTGCACCAACGCATAGGACAAGAGTAGAGACTTTTTCTTTCTTAACAATAAGCTCTATGGACATTTTGCATGCAACACGTGCGTCCTAGATTTAGGAGCATTGCATTTACATTGGAAAATGACTTGTTGTACATGGTAGTAACATGATCGCATAGTCTGATGCATTCCCAAGTAACGCTAGCTAAAGATCTTCTCAACCCGTTCATCGTAGCTTCTATCAAGGCAACTTTATTTCTCAAATCCGCACATTTATTTATTTCTTTTTATCAACACAAAAACAAACCAACCACTACATTTATTTACACGGTTACCGCAAAGGTTTCATAAGAAAATTATCAACGTAAACTATTTTCACAAGTCCCTGTTATTGACCCTGGACTTACCAGGAAACTCAGGGGAATTTATACCTGAATTCCACTGGGAAACTTGAGTGCACAACGTAATTCCACCAATGCATTTCATCCATATTTCTATTCAATAAAATAATGCATCAGTAACCGGTTTTATGAGCATACGTGAGTGATGTGAGGTAATAAAATGGTTTATCACCTAGACATCATAGGTTAAAATCCAATTATAAGAGTTATACTTGGATAAACCACATGGACTTAGGGTTGTTTTATTAGCCGAAAAGAACATAAGTATAAATCTACCCAAAATAGAACACTTCAATGGCAGTTTAATAACTTCTATATGATAGAGTTATTAGAAAACTTCAGAGGGAGATCAATAACATATATGATATGTTATTTGTAGCTCTCACATCTCTAAGAGTTCACAATCCAGATTTAAGCGGTACTTCGTGTTACCCTGGAAGTGACCTCCCTTCGAAAAGTATTTTTTAGCTTAAATCTAGATTACGGTGAATAAGAGGAAGTTGTTCAAATATAACTCTATTATACGATATATAGATTTCAACTACCACGTCTCCACATAGTTTACGAGATTCATATGACGCTTCGTGTCACTCTGGGAGTGACCTCCCTTCGAAGAGTGTTTTGTATGAGTCAATATCAAGGTAAACGGAGGAAGTAGTTCATAGTAAGTGGATGAAGGATATCTATCAATATATCCTACGGCCTCCTCCATTAGTCTGAACCGTGAGATTCCTATATTGCACCTGCTGGTTTGCTTTAGGTGGCCTTTTGCTAGTCGTTTAGCGACGGCTATCCCCTCGAAAGGTTGTAACATAGGATTCGGAACAACACATATTTAAGTAAAATGAATAGGGTCTTATAGTTTCGTCTTGGAAGTTGTCTTCTATTTCGGAGGCAAATTCATACTGTCTTATAGGATCTGAAAATGGCGGGTCACACTTACAAGAATTACTAAGTCGTTAGTAAAGATCTTGGCCAAAAACGATAACCAAACGACTATAACAATAAGAGTTATTCCGGAGACAATAGGAATAAGATTTATTCCAAGGATAGTGTTTGGTCAAAATTGTTTGTTTTAGTGAAGGAGTATCTGACTGCCCCACGGTAGCGCATATTCTGACTCACTAAAATATCGTTGCAAATAAATAATGGTTATGGATACATTATTACTTTTTGCTAAAATTTTATTTTAGATTTAGTAACAGTTTGCTAATTAGAATTTGTTTGAATTTTATCAGCATGTCGAATTCTAGAATACTCCCTTCCGATGTACATAACAGTAAAATCAAATCAACAAATAAATTACTAGCAGTTGATTATACTAAAAGAGTTTTAACAGAGAATTGTCCTCTATCTCCCAACTCATCTGAAATTATGAATTATGTAGATGAGAATGCTAAATTCGAACAACAAGATAAATATGATTTACTGGTTATCGAAGCATGTTTAGTGGAAAACAATAAAATCTGGATAATTGATTCAGGTTCTACTAATCATGTTTGTATTATCTCACAGAAAACAAGTTCCTGGAGACAGTTAACAGAAGGTGAAACAATCTTTAAGGTAGGGACCGAGGAGATTGTTTCGGCCAAAACAGTGGGAGATATGAAGTTATTTATAGGAGATAAGTAAATTTATTTGAAAAATGTATATTATATTCCTTCTATGAAAAGGAATCTAATATCTGTCTCCTGTTTGCTAGAACAAAATTATAAAGTTTACTTCGAAAATGGTGAAGTGTTCATCAAAATGGGTAATAAACAAATTTGCTCTGCAAAATTAGAAAATAACATGTACATGTTAAAACTAACTAAGGTCAAAGTTGTTTTGAACATAGAGATGTTTAAAACTACTGAGAATCATAAGAAAAGGAAGATTTCTCCAAATGCCAATCTTTGGCACTTGAGACTGGGTCACATAAATCTCAACAGGATTGAGAGATTGGTTAAGAACGGCCATCTAAATAAGTTGGAAGACAGTTCATTACCACCATGTAAGTCTTGTCTTAAGGGTAAAATGATGAAAAGATTTTTTTCTGGAAAAGGTGTTAGAGCCAAAGTACCCCTAGAGTTGATTCACTCAGACCTTGGTGGGCCTCTAAATGTTAGAGCAAGAGGAGGGTATGAATATTTCATCAGTTTTGTAGATGATTATTCCAGGTATGGGCATATTTACCTAATGCGCCAAAAGTCTAAAACTTTGGAAAAGTTCAAAGAGTATAAGGCTGAGGTTGAGAACCAATTAGGTAAAAAGATTAAAACGCTTCGATCGGATCGAGGTGGTGAGTATATAGACATAGAATTCCATAACTATTTGATAGAACATGGAATTCAATCTCAACTCACAGCCCCTGGCACACCTCAGCAGAACGGTGTGGCAGAGAAAAGAAATAGAACCTTGTTGAACATGGTTCGTTCTATGATGAGTTACGCTCAGTTACCAAATTCTTTTTGGGGACACGCAGTTGGGACTGCGGTGTATATTTTGAACATGGTTCCCTCGAAAAGTGTTTCTGAAATACCTTACGAGCTCTGGAGAGGACGTAAAAGAAATATATATCACTTCAGGATTTAGGGTTGTCCAGCACATGTTTTGGTGCAAAGTCCTAAAAAGCTGGAACACCGTTCAAAAGTGTGCCTATTTGTAGACTACCCAAAGGAAACAAGAGGTGATCTCTTTTATGATCCTCAGGAAGATAAAGTATTTGTATCGACAAATGCAACCTTCCTGGAGGAAGATTATATAAAGAACCATTAACCTCGCAGTAAGCTAGTAATAGAAGAAATGTCCAGAGAAACAATAAATGTATCAACAAGAGTTGTTGATCAAGCAGGTCCTTCAATAAGAGTTGTTAATAGAGCAGGTCCGTCAATAAGAGTTGTTGATGAAACTGATACTTCACATCCTTCTCAAGAGTTGAGAATGCGTCATCGTTGTGGGAGGGTTGTGCAACAACCTGACCGGTACATGGGTTTAACTGAAACTCAAGTCATCATACCAGATGATGGTTTAGAGGATCCATTGTCTTTTAATCAAGCAATGAATGATGTGGACAAAGACCAATGGATTAAAGCCATGGACCTTGAAATGAAATCTATGTATTTCAATTCTGTCTGGGATCTTGTAGATCAACAGGAAGGGGAAAACCCATAGGTTGCAAGTGGATCTACAAGAGAAAACGAGATCAATCTGGTAAGGTACAGACCTACAAAGCTAAACTTGTGACAAAAGGGTTTACCCAAAAAGAGGGGTTAGATTTTGAAGAAATCTTCTCTCCAGTTGCCATGATAAAGTCTATTAGAATACTCTTTTCCATAGCCATATTTTATGAAATATGGCAAATGGATGTCAAGACAGCTTTTCTAAATGGCTATCTTGAAGAGAGTATCTATATATCTCAACCAGAAGGGTTTATACAGTAGGGTCAAGAGCAAAAAGTTTGCAAGCTTAATAGATCCATTTATGGATTAAACAAGCTTCTAGATCCTGGAATATGAGATTTGACGCTGCGATCAAATCTTATGGCTTTGAACAAAATGTTGACGAACCCTGTGTATATAAGAAAATCGTCAACAAAACTGTCGCTTTTCTGGTGTTGTATGTGAAGGATCTTATACTGAGAGTTCCATGAGCGTGTTCAGATCGCTTTGATTTCACAGTGACCAAAATACAAAAGATATACATTCAACACATACAGTTATAAACATAATTCTAATTATCGACATGCTTATAACACAATAAATAATAGGGAAAGGGTTCATACCAGTTGAAAACTCTCTTCAAACTTCTGAACCCAATGCAGCGGAAACCCTCCAACAGATCTACCAACACCCGGCGGGTATGACGACTACAACAACACAATCAGTACGAACACGAATGCTATAGCAGGGACGACACCACCACTAATGAACCCCGGGTATTCTCGGCGTGAAAACCCAAAGAGTGGGCTTTGGTGAGTTTGGTAGAGGACGGAGGATAACGAGTCGTGTATACAATAAGCAAGTGGGAGATAATACAACGCTATCGTATAGCGGAAGTACTTATCGTATAGAAGAGTTACACAATCGTGTATGAAAGGCTGAACGATCGTTTACGAAAAACGTATACGATCATTTAGAGAACTCTTTTTTTAGGTCCCCGAAAATAATGAATGCACTATTTGAAAAATGAAAACTCTTTTAATTTTTAACCCGCCGGTTACCATAACCAATGTTGCCCACTACCCACGCCCGAATGTGGAAGAATTGGTTAATTATCATATAATTAATCAACTAATAAATTAATAAATATAATCATATTATATTTATATCCTATAGTTTGATATCACATATCTACTATGGTGTTTTCTCCTCTACTTGATATAAATCATATTTATATCTAATTTTCTCCAAAATAATGTATCTCATACATTTAGCCAATTATAACATATATAATTAACCAGTCCAATTATATCATATATAATTGAACTTCCTCTTGTCAATTTGAACATTTCAAATTAACCTAAACACTGGTTCTCGACTTTATCTAAGGTACCCAGGGGATCTAATGGACCTGTGGCTCGAAGCTCTAACGGTACGTGAATAGCTGACTAAACTCTTTAGCCATGAGATCCACCATCTGTTAACTGTCAGTGATTCCACTAAAGACCAACAGTTGAACTCTTCTTACCACAAATATATTTCTGTGTCCATTGGATATAACCAATCATAAGTACGATGATCCTTCACAGAAGCTCGTAAGTACAGCTGGGCCAATTTACCGTTTTGCCCCTGTAGTTACATTTCACTCCTTAAGTACTACTGATTCCTCTAATAAACAATACAACCTAGTCTAACTATGTGTGAACACCTCTAGGGCCAAAAGAAGGTGTGTGGCGCTACATCATTCAAGCCCCGGAATCAGCCCTTAAGGGAGCCATCTATCTACTTACCCCTGACTCGAGAAGGAGTGAATTCCATCTTGTGTAGCAGAGTTCCCAACTCCTAAATCAAACGAATCCCCAAAATGGTAGGTTTGAATCGTGCGACCTAGCCACTCGCACCCATACAAATCAAAGGATCGCCCTCAATGGCAGAAGTTCCCAACACACTCAGAATTGAGGTCATGTTACCTATGGTCATTCTAGTGAAGTGAAGTCTCTATCATGAACGATGTTATATAACGAGACGTTAACACTTCGTGGTCAGGTCTTATAAAACTCTTTGTATAAGATGCCCCCGCTCGCATCTCCCCAACACGAATGATCAGATCGGACCATCTGTGACAAGTCACAACACTTGTCACCATTCCACAAAACGGGTCACGTCCATAGCGTACAAAACAATAAACTAGGGCATAAAAGCCCAGTACAAGAAAATCTCCCACTTGCCCTAGTCTAGCCACAGGCGATCCTATAGACCCATGCTCTGTAGGTGACCCTCAAACACTGTAGTCGTGAGAGCCTTCGTAAACGGGTCAATAACATTGTGCTCCGAAGTGATCTTCGTGATGATCACGTCCCCTCAATGCACTCCTCGGCTCTATGTGTTTGTCGCGCCTGTGACTCCTCGGCTCCTTGGAGTTCGCCACTGCCTCACTATTATCACAATATAGGGTAATGGGCCTACACATATCTGGAACAACTTCCATTTCTGTCAAGAACTTTCTGAGCCAGACGGCCTTCTTAGCAGTTTCGCAAGCCGCTACACACTCTGCCTCCATAGTGGAGTCGGCGATGCACCCCTACTTAGTGCTTCACCACACTACAGTTCTTCCGTTAAGAGTAAAGATTGACCCTGATGTGGACTTGCGAGTGTCCTTATTAGTCTGAAAGTCAAAATCCGTGTATTCAATAAGGATCAAATCCTTAGAACCATACATGAGCATGTAGTTCCTCATTCTCCGAAGATACTTGAGGATGTTCTTTACTATGGTCCAGTGACCCTGGTATGGGTTAGACTGATAGCTACTGATTATGCCCACAGTGTAGCAGATGTCTGGACGAGTACAGAGCATCGCGTACATTAAACTGCCAACAGCAGAAGCATATAGGACCCGTCTCATTTCCTCAACCTCTTGAGGCGTCTTAGAACACATGTTCTTAGACAAAGTGACTCCATGCTTGAACGACAGTAGGCCCCTCTTAGAGTCCTGCATCGATTACTTGAGCAACATCTTATCAATGTACGATGCTTGAGATAATGCTAGTACTTTGTTTTTACGATCCCGAAAGATCTGTATACCTAGAACAAACCGAGCCTCTCCTAAATCTTTCATTTGGAATTGAGTCGCTAGCGAGTTCTTAACTGTAGTCAATAGACCTACATCATTCTCAATGAGTAGTATATGGTCTACGTACAACACTAAGAAGACTACTAAAGTATTGATGATCTTCTTATAAATACAAGGTTCATCAACGTTTTGGTTAAAGCCATATGACTTGATCGCAGTATCAAACCCGATGTTCTAAGATCGAGATGCCTGTTTTAGCCCGTAAATGGATCGATTCAGCTTGCAAATTTTTTGCTTTTTACCTTGGGCTATGAATCCCTCGGGTTGCACCATGTAAATGGTCGCTTAAAGATTACCATTTAGAAAAGCCATCTTGACGTCCATTTTCCAGATATCATAATTATAATAAGCTGCAATGGATAGAAGGATGCGGATCAACTTTAACATGGAAACAGGCGAGAAAGTCTCCTCATAGTCGACTCCCTCTACCTGGGTATAATTGTTTGCCACAAGTTAAGCCTTGAAGATCTGTACCTTCCTATCAGCACCCCGTTTGCGCTTGTGGATCTATTAATAACCTATAGATCTTACCCCATCAGGCTGATCTACAAGATCCCATACTGAGTTGAAGTACATCGACTCCATCTCGAGATCCATGACTTTGAACCATTCATCCCGATCAACATCTTTCACTGCCTTATGATAAGACAACGGATCCTCAACGTCACCATCTCCTACCATAGCAAGAATTTTCGTGAAACCTAGATAGCGAACGGACGGGTTCGCAACCCTCCCACTACGTCGAGGTTCCCTTAACTCTTGAGGTGGGACCAACCTACTAGATGAACTCCCATCAACAACTCTTGCTGATGTAGCAGGCTCTTCAAAAACTCTTATTGAAGTTTCAGTAGTTTCATTGGAAAGCTCACGCAACACGACTTTACTTCGTGGACTGTGCTCCCTTATATGATCCTCCTCTAGGAAACTAGCGTTGGTGGAAACAAACACTCTATTTTCCGTCTGATCATAAAAATAACCCCCTCGTGTACCTTTGGGGTAGCCTACAAAGAGGCATAACCTCGACCGTGGTTCCAACTTCTTGGGATTAGCCTCAAGCACATATGCAAGGCAACCTCAAATGCAGAAGTGACGTAAACTAGCTTTACGCCCATTCCACAACTCCAGAGGTGTTCTTCAACACTCTTGAAGGGAACACAGTTGAGTATGTATACCGTTGTCTCCATTACGAAACCCAAAAACGAGTTCGGTAAGGAAGCATAACTCATCATCGAGCGAACCATGTCCAATAAAGTCCTATTTCTCCTCTCTGCTACACCATTTTGCTGAAGTGTACCCGACGCTGAGAGTTGGAAAACGATTCCATGTTCTATCAAATAGTCCTGGAATGCTGAGTCCAAAAACTCTCTACCTCGATTCGATCGAAGTGTTTTAATCCGTCTATCCAATGCATTTTCAACTTTAGTCACGAACTCTTTGAATTTTTCAAAGGATTCAGACTTCCAATGTATAAGATAAACATACCCGTACCTGGAGTAATCATCAGTAAAAATGATAAAATACTCATAGCCACCTCATGCTCGCATATTTATAGGACCACAAAGGTCAGAATGCACTAACTCAGGAGGCTCCTCGGTTCTATAACCTTTTCCAGTAAAAGGTCGTTTAGTCATCTTACCTTCAAGGCAAGACTCGCACACTGGTAAAGAATTTTCTTCTAACTCACTTAGAAGTCCATTCTTCACCAATCTCTCAATCCTATTGAAATTGATGTGCCCTAAACGAAGATGCCAAAGATGGGCATTTTCTTTTGGAGAAATACGTCGACGTTTTGTTTGAGTTACGGCAGTTTTAAACAATTTTGTGTTATGAAGGGAATTAATGGCTAACGGCCTTAGCACATATAAATTAGATTCCAGATTTGTTGTACAAATAATAACACCATCTTTATGAATAAATGCTTTATCCACATTAAAAGAGATAGTGTATTTACATTGCAATAAACACTTTACAAAAATTAAGTTCCTCTTAAGTTTAGGAACAATATATACATCATTCAAAACTAGAAACCTATTCTGTAAAGCTAACTGGAGCCCTTCCACTGCCACAGCTGAGATGACGTACTTGATGCCTACTTGTATCGTCATCTCACCAGCCTCCAACTGTCGCCAGGATCTAATCCCCTGAAAAGAAGAACAAACATGGTTAGTGGTGCCCGAATCAATTATCCAGACAGAATCATCATTCTCCACTAAACAAGTTTCAAGTCCAAGTAAATCTTATTTACCTTTAACTGCCTTGGCCTTAGCCTTGGCTGCTTTATTCTCTTTTAGATAGCGAGGACAGTTCCTCTTCCAGTGTCCATCTTGGTTGCAGTGTAAACACTTTCACTTTTTAACCAATGGATGCCTCCTTGGGGCGACAGGTGGTGGGTTAGCAGACCCCTTCCCTTTTCCCTTACCACCTTTCTTCTTCTTCCCCTTTGCAGAGTTAGAAGTAGAAGGTGCAGACTTCATTCCTGAGGTCGAACCTCAATGAAACGTCCTGGAGGATAAAGTAACATTTGCCTCACCCTTCTTCCTCTCCTTACTTTTTAGTAAAGATTGGTAGGTCTGAACTCATTGAGGAGAGTTGTATGGTTATATTTCACTTTGTTAAGAATCACATTGCTAACAAAGTGCAGGAAACTCTCCGGCAATGAATGCAGGATTATGCTAACCTGGCTGCCCTCATCAATGGTAGACCCATTCAACTCTACCACATTGAAGTGGACCATCATGTTAAGCACATGTTCACGAATAAAAGTGCCTTCTTCCATTTTGGAGTTGAATATATATTTAAGAGCCTCATGCATAAACTGTTCAGACGACTGTCCAAACATCCCCTGCAAGGACTTCATGATCTCACGCGCTGAGACTATAGACTCATGTTTCTTGGCCAAGACTTCAAAAAGATTTGCCAAGATGTAGGCTCGGGCCTTCTCATTCGCCCATGTCCATCACTCGTATGCCTACTGAACATTTTGAGCGGCATTTAAAGCTGGAATAGGAGGACAGGTCTCCGTAAGAGCGAACATGATATCTTCGATGATAAAGATCATCGTGATCATATGTTTCCATATTGCAAAATTGTCGCCAGTTAATTTTTCGGTGCTTAATAAAGCTAACGTGGCTGTTGCCATTTTGAAAACAATTGTTGCTGAAAATAGGAACAAAAATTTATTAGATTTTGCTAAACCACATTAAACCAATCAGTTTTGCAAAACAGTTTCAAGTACCCTAAGTGATAAACTTCTATTTTGCAATGATACCCCAGTGAGGCAGGACAAACGTTACCGGTGGGGTAATCAGATGCCCCTTCACTGGGATGAGAAATTCTCAACCATTAGGCAGAACCAACTCTTGGAACTGAACCTAGCAGGCACTATTTTTTGGTCCAGAACTATTAACCTTTAACAATCTCGCATAAGTGTGACCCCTCGCTTTCGGTGCCAGAGTCCCACCCTAATGAGCCCATCGTAAGAAAAAAGAAGATTAAGACAAGAGATTAAGTTACCTTATCCTTTTACAGGAGATCAAATAAAGAAATGTGCAATACTGCCATCCTTTAGGGAGACACTCCCAGGGTGCCTCGAGGAGATGCGCAGTAACTTTATTCAACCCAACGAGAGAGACCGAGGGATATGTTGTCACACTTCCTGCTTCCACTTACTATGAACACTCTCTCCATCCACCTTGATATTAAACTACCCAAACACCATCCGTT
This sequence comes from Benincasa hispida, assembly GCF_027475165.1. NCBI lineage: Eukaryota > Viridiplantae > Streptophyta > Magnoliopsida > Cucurbitales > Cucurbitaceae > Benincasa > Benincasa hispida. Next base: position 24,789,503 of record NC_143478.1, read on the forward strand.
AGGGGGACACGCCAAAGGTGCCTCAAGGCTGAGAGTAGATCTCACGGTGTGGACTATTTAGAAAAAATGTGAAAGGTTTAAGTGAAGCATCTTATGCCCCAAGTACCTTCCACTGAATGTTCTACCTAGGGGTTCATTAACCTAGACAATCCGGCTACTGATTTTAGTCTAAGTCGTCTTTTTAAAACTCTACTCATAAACAGCGTTTGTCTATGAAAAATGAACAAATGCAAGTAGTCACATTTAAACACTTTAATGGACTGTCCTTAACTTGCATGCATGCATCAAATCTATCTAATTCGCTTTTCCAGGTAAGTTCCAAGGTAGGGGTGTTACGTTTCTGTCAACTTAAATACCCAAGCCTAAACAGAACCTGCCTTAGACAAAAGGCCCCTTATAGATAGATTTTCTACACTTTAACCTTTTATTAGCCAATTTAATCCTATTAAACTAATGAAAAAAATTAAAGCCTTAGGGTTGCTAATCATATTAGAATCGTGATCTTAGGTCTATGTGTTCTAAGTTTTAAACATTTTAAAACCATGAATTAAACCTAAGTGAGCATGCATGTCTTTCTTATTTCTTTTAGTTCTAATTTCTCTTTAACTTTTAAAAAGAAACAACTAAAAACCATTGCACACAACAAGGTGTTTATAACATTTATTAAGTAACCTATGTGTCATGCATCATGCAATGTCCGATCCTTACTATACATAACTTTTATATAACACGTAGCAAACATGCTATCATTCACCCTTATACTATAACAATTTTAATTTAAAGATGATGCATGTCAATGTTTTTTATGCATGCATAAATATAACTCTTATATATATGATGCATGAGCATGCACTTACATAATTAAATCATGCTTCTCTAAATTATAACATTTACAATAAAGAGATGATGCATGACCAATGCATAACCTAAGGTTGGATTTACTATATGTACATACCATATGACATATAAAGAACATACATCGCATGTAATAAATAAAGGATTAATGGACCGGAATGAGCCTTTACAAAAAATGGGAATGAAATAACCCTATCTATTACATTGTTCATCGAGCGAACTGGTTCACAGGAAAACCGGGTCTTGAACCGCCAAGAGGACTCCATCGTGTAGTAAACGCCGAAGGTAGACGATAGACACAAAAACTAAATGATCGCGTAGACGACAATGAGGCTCCGAGTCGTCTAGGCGATTGCTTGACGCGGCAATAGGTAAACGATTTACCTTGTGTTACTAAGCGATCGTTTAGTCAGTTACTAAGCAATGAAGCTTGCTGAGCTAAATGATCGTGAGCAGCCCATCCTCTACATGACACGATCAACCCTTGATCATCTCCTTCCTCGAAAAGCTGCAACTCTTGCTCCGATCTTTTTCACGAACGACTCAAGACTCACACAGACTTTGGATTACAAACTCGATAATGATTATTAATGCCCAAAAAAATAGGGGCCTTTACAAACAACCAAAAATGTAAAAGAATTAAATCAAACTAAGGCTAACATCCACGTAAACATCCATTAATCCGTACATCCACAATAATTTAACGATTAAATAGAGCAGATATGCACCCACCAAGAATATGTATGTAATTCTTGGAATAATGAAATTGGAATATCAAACCTGGCTCTGATACCAATTGAAGGTTAACGAAGAGCATCCATGAGCGCGTTCTGATCTTTCCGATTTCATTGTGACCGAAATATAACACATACATTCTATCAAACAGTTATGCACTTTACACTAATTAATGGCATGCTTTGAACACTAAAATACAAGGGAAAGAGTTCTCATACCAGTTGAAGACCCTTTTCAAGCTTTGAACTCAGACGCAGCAGAAGATCTCTATGCGAACTCTATCTTCTAGCTAACAAGTCAGCTACAGCAGCACAATCGTCTACACGAACGGCAATAACACGAACAATCATGAACTAGTGAACAGTAGCGGGGACGTCACCACCAAATGGAGCCCATTGTATTCTCGGAGTGAGAATCCAAAGAGTGGTCTTTGGTGAATTTGGTAGAGGTAGGAGGAAAAACAGATCGTGTAGATGATAAGCAAGCGGGAGAGAAGCTATCTATAGCAAGGGTACTTATCGTTTAGAAGAAGCTACACGATCGTGTAGGTTTTACTAATCGGTTGTTTAACAAAGGTAGACGATCGTTTAGAAAACTCGGCACGTGATGCAATCGTTTAGGAAAGCTGAGTGATCGTTTAGGGACGAGTGTGAGATCATTTAGGCATTGATGTGCGATCGTTTAGATAATGAGCGACTATCGTATAAGCTCTCAAGCTATGCGATCGTTACGTTTTCACACCGATTTCGATCTTTTCGAACTCTTTGCAAAATGAAACAAATTTTCATTTTATTCTTCGATTACAATAACCGACTTTGGATTCTCCCACTAACGCACATTCGAGAGAAGTTTTAGGCCAATTATCATATAATTAATCAATTTAATAATTAATGAATATAATCATATTATATTCGTATCCTATAGTTTGATATCACATATCTACTATAGTGATATCTCCTCCACATGATATAAATCATATTTATATCTAAATTCCTCCAAAATAATATATCTCATACATTTAGTCAATTATATAATATATAATCAACCAGTTCAATTATATCATATATAACTGAACTCTCTCTTGTCAATTTGAACATTTTAAACTGACCCAAACACTGATTCTTGACTTTATTTAAGCTACCCAGGGACCTAATGGACCTGTGGCTCGAAGCTCCAATGGTACGTGAATAGCTGACTAAACTCTTTAGTCACGAGATCCACCATCTGTTAACTGTCAAGCATTCCACTAAAGACCAACAGCTGAACTCTTCTTACCACAGATATATTTTTGTGTCCATCGAATATAATCAATCATGAATACAGTTGGGCCAATTTACCTGTAAACCCTCGAACTTAGGTTCCCTAGATAAGCATGTTTAGGCAAAGGAATGTTATATTATATATTTATTAAATAGAAATTCATGTTGTTTATAAGAATTATGAAGGAAGAGAAAAATATATATATCAAATGAAGAAACTCAATCATTAGTTTGCTGGAGGCACTAAGTGTGGAGTGATGTGGCAATTAATTCCTTGAACTCAAGAAGCGGCAGGAAGATTAAAAAGGGAAGTGAAACTTCAATAGCATGGTTTTGGCAGACAAGAGTAAATTTAGTGAATTCGGTGCCATTTGAAAGCTGGGAGAATCTAGTTTTCAAGGTTGTTCTGCTGAAGAAAGATTGCAAGAGGAGAAGAATAAAAATGGAGAATTTGCAGAAGAGGCAGAACCACGGATTAATCAGGGCCCGAGGAGAAGTTTAGAAGTTCCAGGCCAAACTATAAGGAATTTTGGGCTGAAATTTTAAGGGAATTGGTGCATAAGCAGACAGCTGCTTGTGAAGATCAAGCAAGCAGTTCATCAGGGAGAATTATAGCGAGATTTGGGTATGAGGATCTCGTTTATAAAGGAAATTTCGCTGATTTTGTAAGGAGGATCTCGCTCTAGAGGGAAATCTCGCTAGGAATTGAGGCCAAGAAGAGCTAGGGGAAGCGTATAAACCAATAAGAGCCTGACAAACAGTGAGTGACTCAGTAAACTTAAGGTTTCCAATATTCATGCATATATGATCAAGTAAAGCACAGTGACATTAATGATGTATTTAAATTTCCTCAAGCAACAAATGGTTGGAGAATAACTTAATGCATGTTTCCCGGCTTGTATGTGTATAACACAGGCCAAGGTATGTTGTATAACCATTACAAAAGCTGTGTTTCTAATTTTCATATATGGTTCCTGGAGGAAGACTATGAGAGAATGAGTTTTGTTGTAAATACTAGGCAATGGAACTTAATTTGGTGTTACAAAATACACATTTGATACCGAAGGACGTTGAGAAGGTATCTAACCAATTAGGTACTGAAGGATATTTAAGAAGGTACCTGGCCAATTTGATACCGAAGGACATTTGAGAAGGTATCTGGCCAATTTGATACCGAAGGACATATGAGAAGGTATCATAGTAGCTTGATACTGAAGGACAAATTTGAGAAGGTATCTGAGTGGAAGTACCTAAAATATGATGGTACTTAGTGTGGCCACATGTACGTAGGCATTTATGAATGAGAAACCGAAGTATGGGTTTCTTGGTTGGTAATAAAGGTTTGGGAGCTAGAGCGTTTAGGCTCGTTCTCAACTAGGGAATAATAATGTTTAATGATGTCTGAGAATGGTTTACAGCTACATATAGAGACAAATGCTTGAGTTTACGCGTTGGTAAATTTACATGTTTATAGTGATGCTATGCTTGTTGCATTACGATTCTATAGTCACTCACTGAGCTTTTATCTCACAAAATTTCTATGTTCTCTCTTTTCAGGTAGTGATCAGTTTCCTCAAGATTGATCCTGCTACTGCTTGCCACCAAAAGACTCGGCTTATTAAAAGACTTAGGTTGATAATCCGTTTATGTACACATGTTTTGTGAGGGACTAGGGTTTCTGTAGAAATGTTTGGGCCACCTGTGAATATTTTTCTATAAAAGTGATGTTTTGGCTGTATGCTTGTAATTATGTAATCTTCGTAAGAACTTAAGGGGGAGGTTAGTTGTTTGCTTATATTACTAATTAAATTAATAAGTTGGTATCTAAATTAAAAGGCTTGGGTGGTGAGTGCTAGCAGTAGGGCTGGTAGCTACCACGGTCATATCCTCTTCCAGAATAAAAGAGTAATCTAAGAGAGGGTGTGACATTACCGTTTTGCACCTATAGTTACATCTCACTCTTTAAGTACCACTGATTCCTCTAATGAACATTACAAAATAGTCCAACTATGTGTGAACACCTCTCAGGCGAAGAGAATGTGTGTGGCGCCACATCGTTCAAGCACTGGAATCAGCCCTTAAGGGAGCTATTGTTCGATAAGAGGGAAAGAAAGATGATGGGGATTTGCACACAATCATGCGTTGTACATGCTTAAGCTATGTTTTTATGCCCATGCGTCGGAGGCCATGCGTTGGAATGAAAATGTGTTAATCTAGTATACAATGACCATGCATTCCTATCACAAGTTTTCTTGCCTTCTCGCCAAGTATAACGAAAACGCAAGTTTCTCGAGTAATCTGAGGTCGAACACAGGGACTTGTCACTCAATAATGCTTGTGAAGCAATGCGTTTGAGGCGATGAATAAAAGTAAAAAGAAGAAGTTTAATGAATTTACACACTACTCCTACTCCTAACTAAACAGATTGAGCAATAGGAGACTTGCGATGAGAATTGGTAGATACACAACAACCATCAATGCATAGTAATGTTTATTATCTTAAATCACTCAAGTAATCCCAACTCATCACACTAACGCATCACACACCTCTCGGTGGTCAGCCGCATGAGTATATCTCGATAGTGCATGGTTGCGTCGAGCATAAGCTTGTGCCTATCTCTAGGAACAATGCATACTTTGCTTTAGTGCATTTCATCTTTTACCTTCTCAGGCAGTTAGACGCAGCTAATTAACTTATAGACAAGCTTTGCAATAACCCATAGACAAGTATTGCTACAGCCTTTCACCAAGCAAAGAGGATTAACTCACTATACTCGCACAACGCATACCTCTCGGTAGGTTACTACATGCGTTCTATCTCTAGGCTACACGATTAAGTATGTGATCGTCTTTGATAAATAAACGATGAAGGTAAATAATGATAAAGATAAAGATGATGAAGAAGATGTCATTGAAGGAATCAAGATATGTATTGATTACAAAATGTCTTAATATCTTAAGCTAAAATGTAATACAATACAGAGGTTATAGGAGAAATGAAAGACTCTGCGTCAAGGCTGCTGGTGGTGCCATGGATGAATGGTGGAGATGTCTCTCTCGAGCTCTATCTCTAGCGAAAGCTCCGGTCGTCACTCGGTCTAGTTTGTGGAGATGAAGAATTCTCACTGAAAATCTTGCTCATGCTCTCATCTGTGATCACAAACCTCTGCCTTGAGGCAGAAGTTCGGATGCTTTGAAATGAAGGTCCAAGGGGCTATTTATAAAGTTTAAACGCCAAAAGCTATCATGATTGTGTTATGAATCACTACTGCCTCTGTCGTGGTATGGGCAATGTCACATCGTCTTATCTTGTTGATACTCCCAAGGTATGCATTCGAGCTTGATTCAACTGAAGTATCAACACATTCTACCTATCTTGCAATAGCCCTTCTATTATGGTTGTCACTCCGTGACCGCAATCTACAAGTGATCACCGCATTCGCTTGATCACCGCAACTTCCATGTGATGGGCGCATTCGATCACTGCAACTTCTATGCGATGGATGTATGCAATCACCGCATGCATTCATCTATGCAATAGCTCGATTTTCAGCGCACGCGTTTGTCTTTGCAGTTGCCTGGCTTCAGCGCATGCGTTTGTCTGCGATTGCTTATTTCCAACGCAAGCATTTGATTCCTACGATAGCTACAAAAATAGACACTTTGGCACGGAGTAACGCATAATATTGGGGTCAGTGAGGATTTAGGTGCTAATCGATGTAAGACTCAATTTTTCGCAAATTCTAAGTATTATCACCGCATTTTCTACTTGTTAATCCTCATAATTCTAAATAAAAGGCTTGTAACAATTGGCATTTTTGCCAGTTATCAGCTATCTATCTACTTACCCCTGCTTCGGGAAAGGAGTGAATTTCATCTTGTGTAGATGAGTTCCCAGCTCCCAAATCAGATGAATCCCCAAAATGGTAAGTTTGAATCGGCGACCTGGCCACTCGCACCCATACAAATCAAAAGATCGCCTTCAATGGCAGGAGTTCCCAACTCACTTAGGATTGAAGTCATGTTACCTATGGTTATCCTAATGAAGTGAAGTCTCTATCATAAACGGTGTTATATAGCGAGACGTTAACACTTCGTGGTCAGGTCTTATATAAACTCTTTGTATAGGACGCTCCCGCTCGCATGTCCCCTATACGAATGATCAGGATCAGACCATCTGTGACAAGTCACAAACTTGTGACTATTTCACAAAGCGGGCCGCATCTGTTGCGTTACCAGGATAAGGTTTCCCTCCTATATCCATATACTACAGACCATTTTGGTTATCACTCAAGACATGATCCACTTGTATGTCACCACATACATGCTTAAGTTACATACTGATAACCATGGATTTTATGTTTATTGGTTTGTGGTAAAGCAAATAAAACATGCAACTGAGCAAAATCAAGATGTGAAGTAAATATCATATATTATACAACATAAGCGTTCGTACAAATTGTTTACAAACTACAGGACACAAGACTTTAGGGAATCAACCCCAACAATCTCCCACTTGTTCTAAAGCGAAGTGGGGTGTACAAAAAACTAGTACAAAATAATAAATTAGGGCATAAAAGCCAAGTACAAGAAAATCTCCCACTTGTCCTAGTCCAGTCGCAGGCGATCCTGTAGACCCATGCTCCGTCGGTGACCCTCAAACACTATAGCCGTGAGAGCCTTCGTAAACGGGTTAGCAACATTGTGCTTCGAAGCGATCTTCGTGACGATCACGTCCCCTCGATGCATTATCTCGTAGATCAGATGATACTTCCTCTCGATGCACTATTTCTACTGCATTTTATTAACTATTGTACTTCAACATCTTAGATGTTTCTTTTTTGTATTGTATTTCAATGTTTGTATTCTATTTTGTGCTATTGTTGTTAACTTGTATACTAAATTTATCTATATCCTAGATTTTTTTTAAAAGAAAAAGAAAATGGGCTAGTTGCATAAATAGAATTTAAGCCCAAAATAATAGAATATGTAGTACAAGGATAAAATAATTGCATATATAGATCAAAAAAATGGTAAAAGACTAAAAAACCCATGCCTAGCCACCATTTTTTTCGCTTCTTCCTGGTTTTCTCAAATTAAAAGCTATCACTGATAGCAGCTATCACTGATGACCACTGATAGGTTCTATCAGCTGCTATCGTTGATAGCTTCTATCAATTGCTATCGATGATAGCTGCTATCAGCGATAGCTTTCAATTTTAGAAAAATTAATACAATCTTGAAATATTAACTTTTAATTTGCTATCAATTATTATTAACTATCATTGATTCACTTTCATCAATTGGAATCAACGTTGAAATATTACTACTTAAGGCTATCAGTGGCTATCAATGATAGATTTATAAATAGTGATCAACTTTGAAAGAAGACCAACAACTTTGATTACCATGGTAGTTATCACTAATAATCTTTTATCATGGCTATCATTGATAGCAGTTATCAGTCATTATCACTGATAGACTTTCATCAATTAGAATCAACCTTGAAATATTAACACTTAAGGCTATTAATGATAGATTTCTATAACTGGTTATCACCTTTGAAAGAAACTCGATATATAGATATCACTTAAGTTTTATCACCGATATCACTAACATCACTCATATTATGGTTATTAGTGATAGCTTCTTTCACTGATAACATCACTAATAAGATGCTATCAACGATCTCACTGATATCATGCTATCAGTGATTGTTCTATATCACTGATAACATGCTATCAGTGGTAGCTTCTATCACCGATAACGTGTTATCGGATAACTGCTATCATCGATAACATGCTATTAGTATTAGCTCCTATCATTGGTAACATGCTATTAGTAGTATCTTCTATCAATCATAACCACTGAACACCTTTTTGCCCCTTTCTTGTCCTTCCCAAACATTTATAAGTCTCTTTTCTTTTTTATGATAGCTTCTATCACTGATAAACATTTTATTAGTGATAACTTCTAGGCATTCCACTTACATTTTAGTTCGAGATTCAACTTTATTAATTAAATTCACTAAGTTGGCTATCAATGATAGATTTCTACAAGTGGCTATTAACTACGAAAATATAATCAAAGATTAAGCTATCAATGATAGAAAATATTAGTGGCTATCACTGATAGACTTTCATTTGCTATTTATATTTATTATTTGTTAAAATAATCAAACTTGATGATTGGCTTGTTGGTGTTAAGTCACTTATGAATTGAATACTTTCAAGTCATGCGTATGGAACTCAGCCTCATAATTCTTGTGAAAAAAAGGAGAAGAAGAAAAAATTCAAATAAAGGAAAGAAAAATTTTAAAAATAAGAGAAAGAGAAGAAGCAAAAACTAAAGAAAAAGAAAAAAAATTAATAAGAAAAAAAACTGGAAAAATGAAAGAAAAACTAAAAAAGAAAAAGAAAAAGAAAGACAAGAAGCGAAAAATCGGAGAAAGACAAGAAAATAAAATAATAAAAAAAAAGATAAGGGAAAAAGCAAAAATCGGAGAAATGGAAGAAAATAAAAATTAAAAAAAGAAATAAGTAAGAGCCGAAGACAGAAAATAAAAAAAAAATAATAATAATAAAAAACTGAAGAAAGAAAAGAAAAGGAAAAAAATGAAAAAAAAAAAAAGAAAGGAAAAAAGAAGAAAATAAAAAAAATAAAGGAAAGAAGTAAAAATCGATAAAGGAAAGAATAAAATAAAAATAAAAAAGGAGAAGAAGCAAAAACTAAGAAAGAAAATAAAATGAAAATAGGGAGGGAAGAAGCAAAAATCAAAGAAGAGAAATAAAATAAAGACTAAAAAAAGTTGTACAACAAAATAAGACAAGGGAGGGTGAAATTAGAAATTAAAAAAAAAAATTCAAAAATTGACTAGTCAACTCATCCATATTTGCAAATATTTTTAAAATGTAATATATTTTTAGATTTTTTTTCTTATTCTACTATGCATTACAAATATCTAAGGAAAATATATCTTCAACATATTAGTATCCTCATTTTTTAGAAATATATATATATTAAAAAAAAATTATACAAAAAATGACGCATCCTTAGACTTATCAATATCTTAGTTTTTCAGAAATTGGAAAATCGTCGTATCCGATCATATCCATATCCTGTAGTTGTATCTGTGTTTGTGCTTCGTAGATTAAAATGATGGATCCCACCACCTTTTTAGTTTTCTAATTATTTTGTTTTCACTTTTTCCCCTTAATTCTTTTAGTTAAATTCCAAATGGGTTTAATTTAAATTAGTTGTATTTGAGTTTTGTAAATTAATCCTAATTTGATTTATCTTTTAGAGTTTTTAAGAAAACTTTGATTTGGAGTGTTTAATTTAGTTTAATTTCAAATTTTCTAAATTAGACTTCAATTTCACTTTTCTTGAAATTTCTCATAGAGTTTAATCTAGTTTCAATGCATATTGATTAGAATTTCAAAGAGAAATTCAATTTCATTTCTCATTAATTTTTTAGATTAGACTTAATTAGATTTTGGGCTTTTCTTTAATAAAGTCCCTCCAAATTTCATCTTAATTTGATTCTGATTTAGAGTTATAATAAAAGGATTCCAATATCAATATGTATCAAGGCCTTTAATTTGATTTAAATGAGCCTCAATTTTGTTTCGATTTGAAATTTCTAAAACATCTCAATTTCAACTTTAATTTATTATTCTCATAAATGATTTTTAACTTAGTTTTAATTCACATTTGTCCATTAAATTTCAATTTCATTCCAGTTTAATTTTCAATTAATTTGAATTCTCCAAGTTCAGTTTGATTTAAATGAATTTCAAATAATTTCCATTTGAAATTTCTAAAATAATCTCAATTTGAATTTGAATTTTTCATAAATGATTTTTAACTTGGTTTTAATCAAAGTTTTCAAATGAATTTCAATTTCATTCAAATTTGAATTTTCTAAATAAATTTTCAATTTGATTTTTACCTTCATTTATAAAATAATTTTCAATCTTCCTTTGAAGGACTTACATACTCATAAGTACTAATTCATATTTTACTTTTAGAATGTGAATCAATTCATATGAGACATTTTCTTAATATCATGTTAATTCTATGACGGAGTTCAAATTGTCAAACGTCTCAAACTCTTGAGGTAAACATCAATATGATAAAATGTTCACAAAGTACAACTCTACTTTATTCTTAAAGTTAGAATATGATTTAGTGAGACATTATTTAAATTAAATTTTGATATTTATGTGTTAATTAAATGTTCATCTTCTAATTTGGATTTTTTTTAAAAAAAAAAAAAAAACAAAGTTGATAAGGAATTTTAAATAAAATTGACTATAAGCAATAGTTCTGTCTAGACAGAGGTACTTAAGCTGACTATAAGGGAACACCTCTACTCGTAACTGTTCAGTTAGTCACATTTCATTTAATCTCATTAACATTTTTTTATAAACATTTTGTAATAAAATTATTTATTTATTTTTTTATGGTCCATTTTTTTTATAAAATAAATTGGATAACAAAAATAAGATGTTTATAAACAAGTGTTGTAGGGTACTAATACCTTTCCTCAGCTCAATGACCCCTGAACTTAACTTCGGTTAAGTAGACCACATTTTTTCTTTTAAAATAGGTGACCAATTACATTCATAATAATTGGTGGTGACACCCTTAGGGAGGGACGTCGGCCGTTTCACGTCGCAATGACGTTGTGACACAATGAATACACACGTTTTTTAAGAAACATTAATTAATTTTTAAATATTTTCAATTAGTCAAAAAGATTTTCAAAACAACTTAGACTTTTCATCTTCACACACTTTCTTTTTTTGTATCTCGCCGCCCACCCCCCACCCCCATTTCCGTTCTTTTTCTTTCTCGTGTGCCCCCACCCCCACCAATTCCCATTTGTTCCTTTCTTCTCTCCTGCCCATCCCCCCATTGACCCAAATCCCCGCCCCGCCCAGTTGACCCAGCTCGCCCTCCCTCCAAAACCTCTTTCTTCAGTCCATGTCATCGACCAAACTCGCCGCTACTAACCCAAGCCCTGAACGTGGGTGCATTGTGATGGAAGATGGCTAGAGTTTCGTTGGAGATTCATTGCCCTTTTTCTTCCTCCTCTCTCTCTTTTCTTTTTCCTCCTCCCTCTCTTGTCTTCTTCTTGGAGATGTGAGTTGCAAGCGATTGGAAAAGAGAGACGAATGACATGGGGGCGAATCAACGATACAGTGCGAATTTTTCGACATGGGGTGAGCAAATCTGACACATCTTTCAACACAGGCGAGTAGATTTGACACGGAGCGATTTTCCGACGTGGTGCGAGAAGATCCGACAAGGGACGATTTTTTTAGCGTGGGCGAGCAGATCTGGCACAGGGTGATTTTTTCGGCGTGGGGCAAGGAGATCCAGCGCAGGGTGATTTTTCCGACATGGGCAAGCAGATTCGACATGGGACAAATTGACAGCATGAGGTTCTGGATGATGATGGTTGATGCCGATATATAGGGTGGTTTTTTTATATATACTGTCATATGGTGGTTTTTTGATATATACTGTCGTATGGTGATATTTCGTTTTCAATATATAGGGTGGTTTTTTGATATATACTGTGATATATATATATATATATATATATTCATTTTCGATATATAGGGTGATTTTCTTATATATACTGTTATATATATCTTTAGTTTTTCATTGAGACTTTCTAGTTTATGATATATACACTAATATATATTGAAAATTAAGTTCATTTGTGATTTATATATATTCGTTTTCTATATATACTAATAAGTAGCTAGAATATTTGCAAACATCCAAGGTATATTTTTTGGGGTTGATAACCTAAATCTCATAGGGTTCTGTAGTTTGTAATTGTATTGTACAAATATTTTATTTATTACTAAAATATGAGATGTTTTATTTGAAATTTAGTAGCATTAAACCCACAACCAATAAATTAACATTAAAGGTTATCTTCTGTAGCTTAAACATGTATGTAGAGACATACAGGTGGATCATGTCTAAGTGATAACTTAAATGGTCTATAGTAGATGGAAAAGGTTAGATACCTTATCCTGGTAACACTACAAGTACGACCCACTTTATAGATGTTATAATTATTGTAAAGTGCTACAAATGATCTAATCCTGATCATTCACGTGGAGAAATGTGAGCGGGGGTATTCTATACAAAGGAGTTTGTATAAGACCAAACCACGAAATGACTAGTCTCATTATATAACGCCGTTCATAATTGAGACTTACATTTCACCAAGATGACCATAGGTGACATAATATAAATCCTGAGTGAGTTGTGAACTCCTGCCTATGAGGGCGGCCCGTTGATTTGTATGGGTGAGAGTAGCCAGATCGCCGACTCAATAAGCCTACCATTTTGAAGATTCACTTGATTAGGGAGTTGGGAACACAGCTACACAAGATGAAATTCACTTCTTCCTCAATGTCGGGGAAGGTAGATAAATTGCTCCCTTAAAAGAAGATTTTGAGGCTTGAACAATATGGCATCACACCCTCTCCTGGCCCGAGAGGGGTTTGGTCATAGTTGGACTATGAATTATTATTCATTAGAGGAATCAGTGGTACTTAAGGAGTTAGATGTAACTACAGAGGCAAAATAGTAATTTTGGCCCAGCTATACTTACGAGTAATTTGTGAAAGGTCACCACACTGTTGACTGGTTATATCTAATGGACATAGAAATATATTTATAGTGCGAAGAGTACAGCTGTCAGTCTTTAGTGGAGTGTCCGACAGTTAATGGATGTTGAATAATGTAATTAAAAGAGTTTAATTAATTGTTCAAGTACCATTGGAGCTTCAAGCTACAGGTCCATGAGGTCCACCCTGTAGCTCAACAAGGATTAAATGAGAATAAATTTTGGATTAATTTGAATTGTTCAAATTAATTGAGGAAATTAATTATGTGATATAATTACTATAATGTATATGATCTATAATAATATAAAATTTATTTGAGAGGAAATAAATATTTGAATATAATTCAAAGATTAATTATGTGAATTGAATTCATATAATTAAATTTAGTATAAATGAGATTTATATTAAATACCGTACATTAATGAGAGAATGAAAAACTATAGGTTATATTGTATTTTATACAATATTAAACTATAGGTTATATGTTATATCAAATATAACATATAGTTTTGATAAAGTGGTTATTATATAAATATATATTATTTATTTTATTTTAATTAATTTATTTTGAAAAATAATTTTGGGAGGGAGTTCCCTCCCCCTTTTTCTCTCTACAATGTACGTGAATGGGAATGGTGCAAGAGGTTGTTACCATCTTCTTCTTCCCTTGAATTTGACCGTGCAAAAACACAGAACACACACAATTTTTTCTCTGAGAAAAGTTCTCAGGCTTTCTTTGACTCCTTCCTCTCAATTTCCCTCTCTTCCAAAATACAAGAGCCCACAACTCCTTGGATTCTCATCCTAGAGAATACAGAGGAAGCTTTTGTGATGGTGGTCAAATTAGGGTTTTGAGTTCATTGCAATTTCTAGAGAAGAGGATTACGTGAAGAAGATTAGATCTTCAAGGGTTAGTGATTCTTCTCCTTATCCCTTTTCTTTATTCATAATTAGCCTGCTGTAAATTAAATTAAGTGCATGATGTTTCTATTTTGTTTCTACAAAATTTATGTTCTGTAAAATTGGGATTTGAGATCGATCCTCACTTCTGCTCACGAATCTTAATCGATTCCTTCGATATTGACATACATATCATAACATCAGGGGAATATATTATAGGCACAAGTGACACCTAATTAGAAGTACATACATGTCAGAATACCTAGGATATATATACCAAATAAATAATGAAATATAGAATATATATACCAAATCAATAATGGAATATATTACATGAAAACAAATAAGATGTCGGAAACAAACAAGCTGGTGTGAAATGATTGATAAGTGGTTGACAATGTTCCAAGGTATATTGACATACATATCATAACATCAGGGGAATATATTACAGACTCGAGTGATACTTAATTAGAAGTACATACATATCAAAATACCTGAGATATATATACCAAATAAACAATCGAATATATGATATGTATAACAAATATACAATGGAATATATTACATGAAAACAATGTTGTAAACCAACCCACGGGCATGAAATGGAAAATGGAATCAAATTAAATACATTTTCTCTCTCTAATTGAAAATTTGAAAAAAAAAAATTACCATCAATGCATTTTCTCTCTCCAATTGGAAATGAAAAAAAAATATATATTAAATGCATTTTCTCTCTCTATAAAATGTATTTTGTCTCTACATCATTAATATAACTTCATAAATAGGGCAATATATATATAAATCAGATATAAATAAATGAAAAAAAAGGATATAATTGTCTAAAATTAATACTAAAAGTCATCAAGACATTATAAAATGTAGGGGCCTTCTAGGTAGAAATCGCTTTCTTTTAGTAGACTGCAATATTTATCAATGCCCATAAATAATAATATATTATAAATATTATGATAATAGATGCTCATTAGATGCTTATGCTTAGTATCCATTGACCATATGTCATACCCTTATTTTCCAAAGTATTATCCATGTGTCTCAACATTACACATTATTGGTGGTCATGTAACCCACCTCTTACTTGGCATTTGATGAGTTTTGGAAGACACACACATTGGGCAAAATCCATGAAAATTGAAGAAAGCGGAGATTTTATAGAAATTCCTTATTTCATATTTTGTTAATTTATGTTATTTTATTTATTTATATATTATGTTTATTTATTTTAATATCTATTTATTTTATTTTATTATATTTTTTTCATATTTATGTTTTCATTGTGCATCATTGTCCTCCTCAAATTTATAATACATTATCAGCACGAGCTTCTATCATTTTTCCCACTAAAGGTAGGTCCTAAAAGTATGTTGGTTTTCCTCTCTCTTTGTTATAATTAATAAATAAAATGTTGTTTTGCATATTTGATATATATTAAATTTCTAATATAAATATAATATTTTGTAAGAATATTACTATGAAAAATATTACAAAATTAGAATTTGTAGTATTTGATATTAATGGTAATAATTATTTATCACCAGTGCTTAATGCCAAATACACCTGGATGCCATAAAAGTATGATCATCAGAAAACAATTTTTCTTCTAAACCTCATTGTAAATTGATGCACTTAAGGCTCCAAAACTTTAAATCAATATGTTAGAGAAGATATTTTTCTACATTTCAGATATGCTTGTGCAATAGCAATATCGAGAGAAAGGTTTTGAACAATATTCTTAACTAATTTCATGTCTTCTCGTGGGTAAACAAAATAACGAGTTATTATTGATGAAAAATCATGAATCTCGATCAACTGAAACAACACCATTCCCTAAAGTGAATGTTGTGAATGTTAATAATCGTGGTCGAGGTCGTGGTCGCAGTCGAGGCTGTGACCGTAGCAGAGAAATAAATAATTATTATTTTCGTGTGGTCGTTCGAATTATTCAAATGTCAAAAGAACCACACAAAATGATGATCACAAAGGAAAACCCCCACAAGATAAGAGTTTAAAAAATGTTGAAAATAAATGCTTCCAATGTGGAATGACTGGGCATTGGTCACGTACCTATCATATGTCAAAATACTTAGTTGATCTCTATCAAGCCTCCTTGAAGGAATAAGAGAAAAATGTGGAAGTAAATTTTGCATACTAGGATAATGATATATTTGACCCATCCCATATGACAAATTTGGATGTGGCAGACTTCTTTGAATCTTCTAAAGAAAAAATTGGTATAATTGATGGAACATCAAGTATTTCTTTATGTTAATCTTTGTATATTTCAAATGTTGTTTTTCTTATGTGATTATTTTCTTTTAATGGAGAAACCTGGATCATTTTCATATGTTGGGTAACTCAAAAATGAATAAAGAAGATTTATGTCTAGCAGACAGTGCAACTACACATACAATACTTACAAGTAGAAAATATTTTTCCAAACTGACAATGTTGGAAGAAAAATTCAATACGATATCAGATTCTGAAAATCTGATCGAAGGATTTGAAAAAGAAAATATTATTTTGCCTAGAGGAACAAAATTTACAATTGACAATAAATTGTTCTCTAGTCAATCAAAGAGAAATATACTTAGTTTTAAAGACATACGTTGTGATGTTTATCATATTGAGACTGATAGAAAGAATATTATGGAGTATCTTTATAATATCTACTGTCTCATATGAAAAACATATACTGGAAAAGTTGTCTTGGATTATATTATACTTATATACAAGTAATTGAAACATATGCAACAATGAATCTGAAGTTCATGAATCCAAACATATTTACAATTTGGCATGACAGATTAGGTCATCCAAGGTCTATAATGATGAGAAGAATTATTGAGAATTCAAATGGTCATCCATTGAAAAACTAGAAGATTCTTCAAGCTAATAAATTATCACGTGATGCTTGCTCTCAAGGAAAATTGATAATTAAACCATCACCAACTAAAGTGGGGACTGAATCACCTACATTTTTAGAACAACATGGTGATATATGTGAACCTATTAACCCACCAAGTGGACCATTTAGATATTTTATGGTATTAATGTTGGAATTGGTGTCCTAATTCTCCCAATGGTCTTGTAGCTTGTAAACTTTTGTACACATATTGTTATTAATAAAATAAATGTTATTTTATATGCATTTACTCAAATCCAATAAACTAAGATCTGTGGTTATTCCATATAACTTAAGCATGTATATGAGACATACAAGTGGATCATGCCTTAAGTAATAACCTAAATGATCTGTAGTAGATGGATAAATGAGGAATATCTTATCTTGTTGACACTACGGATACAGCTCACTTTTTAGATGTTACAAGTGTTGTAAAGTGCTACAAATGGTCGGATCATGACCATTCATGTGGAGACATGCGAGTAGGGGTATCCTATATGAAGAGTTTGTGTAAGACTGGACCACGAGATGATTAGTCTCTTTATATAACACCGTTAATAATTGAGACTTACATTTCACTAAAAATGACCATATATGACATGACCTTAATCCTGAGTGAGTTGGGAACTCCTGCCTATGAGGGCGGTTCTTTGATTTGCTTGGGTGAGAGTGGTCAGATTGCCAATTCAACAAGCCTACTATTTTGGGGATTCTTCTGATTAGGGAGCTAGGAACTCAGCTACACAAGACGAAATTCACGCCTTCTCCAAAGCAAGGGTAAGTAGATAATTTGCTCCCTTAAGAGCTGATTCTAGGTCTTAAACATAGTGGCCACACCCTCTCTTGCGAAGAGAGGACTCAGTCATAGTAGGATTATGACTTATTGTTCATTAGAGAAATTAGTGGTACTTAAGGAGTTTTAGATGTAACTACATGGGAAAAACGGTAAACTGGCCCAATTGTACTTACAAGCGATTTGTGAAGGGTTATCCCACTATCGGTTGGTCATATGGTCACAGAAATATATCTGTAGTGCGAAGAGTGCAGCTGTCGGTCTTTAGTGGAGTGACCAACAGTTAACGGATGGTGGATCTCGTGATTAAAGAATTTAATCAGTTATTCACGTACCATTGGAGCTTCAAGTTACAGGTCCATGAGGTCCCCTTGGTAGCTCAATGGGTTCAAGTTGAGAATAAGATTTTGGGTTAATTTGAAGTTTTTGAATTAACTAGAGGAAATTCAGTTATATATGATATAATTGATATGATGTATTAGATACATTGTATGGAGGAATTAAAATATGATTTATATTAAATACCATAAAATAGAAAAAGAACTATGGTTTATATGTTTCATATGATAAAATATTAAAACTATAGGTTATAAATATAATATGATAAGTTGGTTATTATATTTATTTATAACATATTAATTATATGATAACTAATTATTCTTTTTCTCTAATAACCGAATTGAGTGGGAGGTTATTGGAAGTTTTATGGTAACTGTGAGATAAAAAAGAAAATGATTTTCTAAAATTAGATTGATGATTCATTCGGAATAATCTCACAAAAAGGCTATCAAGTAAAAACGTTTTACTAAGCAATAGCATAGAGAGCATACACATTCAAGCTGACTATACGATAGTTACTCGTTTACTTCTTGCTACCGATCGAGTAGCAAAGTCTTTCTGATTGGTTTTATCTTCTAAATGATCGAGTATTTTGTCTATACGATAGACAGTCTTCACTTCCACTTACTTGATCATCTACCTCCTACTTTCCTCAATCTAAAATCATATAGAGCCCACAACTTCTGGATCTTCACACCGAGAATACCAAGGTAACCATTGTGGTGATGTTCCTGTTCAGTTCGAGGATCGAGTTGGACTCGGTTAGGATCGAGGCTAATTCAGATGTTCGTTGAAACCGTGTTCTATTTGTTGCATTCGAGTGCTTCTTTGGATGCATTGGAAATTGATCGAGGGATACTTGAAAAAGAGCCCTTAAAAGGTGTGCATACTCTATCCCTTATATCTTCCTTTATAAGTAGCATGCTGTAATTTCTAATTATGCATAATCTATTCATTTTCATTTAGACTATAAATGTTTGTGTTCATTCTCAATGAGATTTGGAACGATCCACTTCCGTTGCTCAAAGGATATCTATTTAGATTTTCTTCAATTGGTATCAGAGCCAGGTTTTTCTGATATTCCAAATTTTATTGTTGTATTGAACTTCTTTTACAGTCATGGTGGGTTTTAAGTTTTCTACAATGTATTTAAGAGTTAAATGTGTTTGGGGATGTGTAGATAAATGTTTACGAGATGATTGCCTCTGTTCAAAGCTTTCTTTAAGTTTACAAAGTGTTAATTTGTAAGGGCCCATTAACAAGCAATCGAGTCTGTATTAAAGTGTTTGAATTTTTTTTAGTTGCTCATGATGAAGTTTCGAAGCATGGAAATGTTATTCTCATCGAGGAAGAAGACCAAAGGTTTGTCGCATCGTGTAGCCCAAGCTAAACGATCGTTTAGATTTGGCTAAACAAACGTATAAAAAAGTTCTACCTGCTCGTGTAGTATTTACTAAACGATCATATAACTTATGCTAAACAATTGAGTAAAGAGTTTACTCTATCATGTTGCATTAGTTTCTCGATCGCGTGGACGCTTGGGGTAAACGATCGCATAGAGCATTTGATGCTCATCTTTTAATAGGCGCGCACTAAATGATCGTGTAGTCCAGCATACTTCATCGCATAGTCACTGGCTACACAATCACCCGGTATACGATACTTTACGCTTGCTCCGTGATTGTTTAGACTATCATGCTTCACTGCATAGTTTTCATCTACTTGATCATTTAAGGCATGCGTTACATGATGTGCGTTGCATGATCGCGTGACCTTCATGCTTTATCGCATAGTCAAAGGTACTCGATTGTTGCTAAACGATCGTTTATGCTCATGTAGTGTTGCTAGACGATCACAAGGACTTGTTACACGATTAAGGAAACGCAGCTTCACCGGACGATTCAAGACTTGGTTCGCCTGTTTGAACCGGTGGACTCAATGCTCTTTGTAATAATTAGCTTTATTCTTGAGGATTTGAGGCTAATTATCCCGATCCATCAACTTTTACTTGATGTACATGAGATGTATGTTTATTTATATGCCATAATGTATGACATATAGACTTAAAACCCACCTAAGGTTATGCATTTTATTCATGCATCATATATTATAAGTGTTATATATAGTAAATGGCATGATGAAATTATAAGAAAGCATGCTCATGCATCATAAAATATAAGAGTAATATTTATACGTGCATTAAGCATATTCATGCATCATCTTTATATTATAAAAGTTATAGTATAAGGGTGTATGAGAGCATGTATGCTTGTTTCATTACTTTGTTATATAAGAGTTATATAAAAGTAGTAATGAATGAACAATGCATGGAGCATTAAACTTAGTCTTATTTATAAGAGTTATGGATGCCTTATGAATGTGTTGCTTTGCATTGTGGTTGGTTTTAGTTGTTTCCTTTTATAAGTGTTATAATGGGAATTAGAACTAAAATCTATAAGAAAGAGTTGCATGCGAACTTAGGTAAAATCATGTTTTAAAAGATTTTTAAAATTTGATCGAGATAGACCTAAGTTCATGGTTCTAATGAGATTAGAAACCTAAGTTTAATCTTTTAAATCGGTTTAATAAGATTAAATTAATTTCCATAAAAGATTAAATTTATATTAAATCTATCTATAAGGGACATTTTGTCTAAGGCTGGTTCTAGCTAGGCTGGGGTATTTTAGCTGACGGAAATAGAACACCCCACCTGGGAACCTACCTGGAAATGTGAATTAGATAGATTTGCTACAAGCATGCAACAATTGATCAAAGACTTCGTTAAAGTGCTTAATGAATGATGATCAAAAGTTGTTTAAATTTTCAAAGTAAGAGTTACTTTTGGGCAAACCTAAAAGTCACTTAGTTAAAATCATTAGCCATGTTTTTTTCTAAGTAAACTAAACCTTAGGTTTAAAATACTCAGTGGGAGAAAAAGATATATATGATATGTCAATTCCACTCACGTTTCTCCTTGAATGTTCATACCTTAAGATTCATGCTTGGCCTCATGGTGCCCTGGGAGCATCCCCCTTTGGATGATGTTTGCATAAGTCAATATCAAGGTGAACAGAGATAGTATTTATAGTAAGTGGGTGAAGGATGTGTGTCAACATGGCTTGCGGTCTTCTTCATTGGTTTGCACTGTGAGTTCTTCTTGCACGGCCTCGTGGCGCCCTGAAAGCGTCCCCCTTCAGATGGTTTGTGTGGTTGGTCAATATCAAGGTGAACTCCAAAAATATATAGGGTCGCTTTAGTTTTTTCCCCAGTCAGAGTTTTCCCTTCGGATTGGCTGCTTGGGGTGGAACTCTAAGATTTAAAATGAAGGGTCACACACTTACGGAAAATTTTTAAGCAAGTTAATGATTTCTTGACCAAATCAATGATGGCTAGTCATTATAGGAATAAGAGTTTTCTGGTGGTAATGACTAGTTGAGAGTGTCTCAATTTAGAGGAGGTACAAATTGACTACCATTCGATGGCTTTTGTCTTAAACCACTGAAGCGTCATTGCAAAACTAGATGTCATGTGGGGTTTATTTAGATTTTGCTAAACCAGATTAGATTTTGTTTTAAAGATTATTTGCTAAAATCTAATGTAGATCAATGTGTTTGTTTTTTCAACAACATGTTTTTGTATGATTTTTTGTTAGTTGACTCTTTTAATTTGACCGATTACATATATTGGAAAGAGTCTCTTAAAACAAATTTCGTGGTAAACGACCTCGAGTTTGTCATGTTTGAGGAGTGTCCTCAAGTCCCGATCCTTGATGCACCGCAAAATGTTCGTAATGCATATAAGGTGTGGATGAAGGCTAATTTGATGGCCCGACTTCACATTTTGGCTAGCATACTTGATGCATTGGCCAAAAGGGTTGAGAACATGGTCAGTGCACGTAAGATCATGGACTCGTTGCAAGAATTGTTTGAACGTCAATTCTCATTTTTTGAGCAAAAAGGGATGGATGACAAAGAAGCTAGTAGTGTCAGTTCCAAAGATAACCTTCAATCTTTTTTGAATGTCAATGGAAAGCAATTGTTGCTGACTCTGAAGAAGTTCATCGACGAGAATTGTTCTCTGAAATGGAACTTGGAGCTTATATAGGTTCTAATACTGATCCCACTACTCTCCATAAGAGCAAAAAGTCTAAAGACAATAATTGTGATTTATTTGTCTTGGAGACGTGTTTAGTAGAGAATGATTAATCTGCCTAGATACTTGATTTAGGTGCTACTAACCACGTAAATTCTTCCTACCAAGGATTTAATACCTAGAAAATATTGGAAGATGGAGAGTTGACTCTTCGAATCGATACTGGTGAGGTTGTTTCAGTTGTTGCTGTAGGCAAACTGAAGTTATTTTTGGACAAGAAACATTATCTATAACTGAATAATGTATATGTAGTTCCTCATATCAAAAGGAACTTAATTTAAGTTTCTTGTCTGATTGAACAAAGTTATTATGTCTCCTTTTCTGAGAATAAATTGTTTATTTTTAAGAATGGTATGACGATCGGTTTTGGTTCGATGGAAAAAAACTTATATGTGCTAATACCGTTAGGCATAAAAACCTTGCTTAATACTGAAACGTTCTTTCATCTGCAAATTCATCATGTCCTTGGAAGCCTAAACGATTGGACTACTCTATTTGCAAAAAGAATTTATCTTTTGTGTTTTATTTGGATGGGCGCAAGGTTAAAAATCAGAGCATTACCTCCATCAATGCAAATGCATCTTTGCAGAGGACGGGCAACAACGCATGTATCAGTGCAACACACCCCCCAGCTCAATGCATTTCTAGAGGACGGGTGCACTATATTTCTATTGGCGCAACACTACCTCAACATAGTGCGTTTTCGCTAAGGACGGGCGAAAAATACATACGAGCACAACACACCCCTCGACGTAATGCATTTGGGTAGGATGAACACAAAATGTCTCTTGTTAGCACAAGATGCACCCATCATCGCAATGCATATCGGATGTTGATTGTTATTATTATTTTTTTTTTTATTTTTTTTTTTTATCAACGCAAGTCACTAGGACCATGCAGTATTCATTTTCTTCTTTTTAATCATTCACCAAAATTAAGGATAACACAATTAATACAGAGAAGTAAGGAAATTAGACAGAGCACGAAAATTAATGCAAGTGAATTAAATGAGAAGTAATTTCATAAAGCAATAAAAACAAGTTTCAGGAAGCAATAAATAACAAAATTCATAAAGCATTAAAGAAGGTAATTAAGAAAGCAATTAAACATAGAATTTAGAGATATGGACCGGAAGACATTTTTCCTATGATGAACGCAATTCACACCTCTGCAAGCGGTCAAGCTTGCCTGCAAAATGTCGTCAAGGACATTGCTTCTTTTCGTGAGATCCTGGGACTTCGAAATTACTTGGCAGCGTTCCAGATGTTCAATTGCGAAGCTCGGCTACCAGTTACCCAACTTAGATCTCCAAGTTCCTGATTGAAGATGCCTGCGATTGCATTACAGCATCATTTTTCTCAATATATTGCTTGAGTAGGGACTTCAATGAATTTCCAGAGGTGTTTGAGGAGGATGGTTGGTTTTGCAATTGTCTCTGATGACCCTGATTCTGGTTTTGATGAAAGGGTGGAGGGTTTCCTCGATTCCTAGAGTTGTTGTTCTGATGGTTACTCGGCCCCCCTTGGTTGTGATTTCCTCCCCAACCGAAGTTAGGGTGATTCCTCCAACCGGGATTGTAAGTGTTGTTGTACGGATTATTCTGGATACCATACACTTGTTGCGAGTTTGATGGGCACATTTCTACCGCATGGCCCCCTCCACATTGGATGCAACTTATTGCAGCCACTTGTGCTGGTGCATTGGGTTGCGCTGATCCTTGGGAGAGGGTACCTTGATTAAGTGCCATCAATTGTAGAAGAGAGGTTACCACGGCCATCTGTGCGGCTAAAGTTGTCATTGTATCCACAGGTACAATGACATTATCGTTTCTTCTTCTCTTAGAGCCTCTTCCCCCGTACCCATCATCCACCCAGTCATCCATGTTTTACGAGATGCGATCAAGGATGACCTTGGCTTCTGTGTAGGTCTTATCCATAAATCCTCCTACTGCGGAGGCATCAGCAATGGCTTGTGTTGATCTATTCAGGCCGTTGTAAAACGTTTCCATCAGAACGCAATCGGGTATCCCGATATGCGAACAATTTTTCACCAATCTTCTTAATCACACCCAGGCGGTGCTTATGGTCTCATTATCCATTTGTCTAAGTTCAGCACATCCTTTCGTCTTTTTGGATTGACTGCTGGAGGGAAGAACTTCTTTATGAACCGTTCCACCAACTGGTCCCATGATGTTATTTCATTTGGCTCCAATGAATGAGCCCACCTCTTAGCCTCATCCCTCACGGTGTATGGGAAGAGGTAAAGTCCAATACCTTCTGAGTGATGCCAGGGATGGAGAAGGTACTGCACATCACGACAAAGCTGGTATGATGGGCATGCGGTTCTCACCTTGTAGACCTCTGAACTTCCCCGTGTTTTGTATCATTTGAAGCATGACTGGCTTTATCTCGAAACGTGCATTCTCTTCAACTATTGGATGTGAAATTCCAGGCGAGAAGTCGTAGAGATTGGGCGCCACATAATTCCTCATAGGGATATTGCGGTCAGAAGCAAGAAAAACGGGATCTTGCGTTGGCCGATTTACCCCTTGATTTCCTTCGGTGCCTCATTGTTATTATTGTCTACCATATTAACTCTTCTATGCCTTGCTCTATTCTGGCGTGCCCTTGCGCGAAAAGTACGCTTGATCTCTGGGTCAGCTTCAAGTTCTGGATCAGTTCTAGTACTCATAAACCGTCAGACAGTTCTTCACGTTAAACAGATAGTACAAAGAGATCTGTCCTGCAAAATACCACAAAAGTACTCAACACTAACCGTTACCAATCCTCGGCAACGGCGCCATAAACTTGATATGCTAAAAATGGAGTGTTATTCTATGTTATCGCTTATACACACTACT
The DNA here is from genome assembly GCF_027475165.1 of Benincasa hispida. Lineage (NCBI taxonomy): Eukaryota > Viridiplantae > Streptophyta > Magnoliopsida > Cucurbitales > Cucurbitaceae > Benincasa > Benincasa hispida. The sequence continues at coordinate 24,814,974 of NC_143478.1, forward strand.
GATGAAAGAATGGGTCATACAAGCTCATGTCCCCGGCAACGGCGCCATAAACTTGATACGCTGAATTTGTGTCTTTAACTTTAAGCATCTAGACAAATATGAATATGAATGAATGAACAAATATATGCATTAAAGAGAATTTTATGTGATACTACGTCTAAATATATGCATTATTAATGCTATGCTCGTAGTATGCAATGGAGTAATGTGTGTCACAAGTTTCCTTACGTTGAAACCAAGTATAATTCCAACGCAAGTTTCTCATAATAATCTAAGGTCGAACACAGGGATTGTTTTCGTTAATGTGTTATTGGTGTGGTATATGCGACTGGTTTTTACAATTAATAAAGAATGGTTGTTTATACAATAAAGTAAATCGCGATGAAATAAAATTGCATTGATAAAATAAAACCTAAACTAATATGATACAAGATACAAGATACATGATACACGATACTGAGGTCGATAACTGACTGTGAAGTTGTACAAAGATTCAATGTATGTGATGGCAAGTCTTTATGAATGTAGAAGAAAGAGAGAGAATAAATAGTAAAAGCAACGCAAGTTTGTCAATTGCATTAAAGATGCAACTAAAGTTCCACTTTCTCTTGGCGTACACCTCTCGGTGATCGATCGTGTTCCCATATCTCTATGGTGAAACAGGGATAAACATGATGAACGCAAGGTTGTTTCCATCTCTTGAAATATTTCTCGCTTTAGTTAACACATTCTTCCAACCTTCTCTCGATAGGCGGAATAACATCTTCACTTCTGCTCTCACAGGTGAAGATGCCGTCGAGCATGCTTTAGCTAAAATTCATTATTTCTTTAACACAATTAACCCACGCGCCTAATTCTTTCTATTTACCCAGGTAATTAGGAAAACATCATGGAGAAAATGGATTATGGATGAACAGAAATAGACAGAGAGGTGACAATGGTAATTATCATAACATTTAATTATAGAATTAAGCGTTCGATACATGGTGTGAATGAAAGATTAGAGAAGATGAATACAGATGATGAAAAATAGATTAGAAACAAATACAGAAAGAGTGTCAACGTCTTGACACAGATTCCGAACGAAAGTTTTGCTTGTCGGCATATGAAAGTAATGAAGAGGAGAGCTTCCCTCTTAGACTTGCTCTTCTGGTAGAAATGACCTTCGCATAGAGGTTCAACGGCGGGGATTGGAAGGATTCCTTGCTTGGAGACTCACCTCTCGGCCTTGTCTCGTGATTATCCCAGATCTACTCTGTGAATCGCTTCAGACCAGTCTCTCTCTCAGAATCGATATATGCACGTCTCTATGTATTCATGTATATTTTTTAAGTGGATTTGCATAAGCTATTTATAGGTGAAGCTTGGCTCTTTGACTTCGTGGTCCCCACTTTATGGTTATGGTAGTTCCTGAAATGGCGGAGTGAATATTCCTTCTATTACGCAATCCACCCGTCAGAAATGCACAACTGAAAGCTGTACATTTGTCAAAATCCTCCGCAAATGTGTTGCTCTTTACATCTTCGATCGATCGTCGCATGCGGTGTTGTTTTTTATTACCGCATGCGGTTGAATTTGCATTGATCGCTAAGCTCTTGATCGATTGTCGCATATGCCATCATTGCGTTGATCATCTCTTCATTCCTGAATGATGGGCGCAATGCGATTGACGTTGTTTATTTTATCTTTGAGCCATGAACGCATGCGGTGACTGATTTCCTGCAAAACAGAAATTGAAACACTTTATTCTACCATCGCAATGGTGTTAGTAGGTATATTGACGACATTTTATAATTCTCGCATTTCTTAGCCAATTTCTATACTATCGAAGCAAATTTTCTTTCTTTTTACCGCAATATCTAAATAAAACAGTATAAATAACTTGTATTTCTACAAGTTATCAGTACACCTCAGCAGAATGGTGATCAGAAAGGAGAAAGAGAACCCTGTTGGACATGGTTCGGTCTATGATGAGTTATGCTCATCTTCCAGACTCGTTTTGGAGAATTGCAGTGGAGATTTCATGTTACATTTTGAACAATGTTCCCTCAAAGAGTGTTTCTAAAACACCTTTTGAGCTATGGAGAGGCGGTAAAGGTAGTTTACGCCACTTCATGATTTAGGGATGTTCGGCCCACGTGCTTGTGGCTAACCCTAAAAAGTTGGAACTGCGTTCAAAAGTTTTCCTATTTGTAGGCTACCCCAATGAAACGAGGGGTGGATATTTCTATGATCCAAGTGAAAATAAGGTGTTTGTGTTGACAAATGTTATCTTCTTGAAAGAAGACCACATCAAGGATCATAAACCACGAAGTAAGCTTGTTTTAAATGAGATTTCTAATGAGACTATTGAAAGTTCGACAAGAGTTGTTGAACAGACTGATAAATCAACAAGAGTTGCTAATGTCGGTTCATCTGGTCAACCATCTCAAGAGTTAAGACTGCCTCGACGTAGTGGGAGGGTTGTAAACCCATCGAAACGCTACATGGGTTTGACTGAAGCCCAAAACATCATATCTGATGATGGAGTTAAGGAACCATTGTCTTATAAGCAAGCAATAGAGGATGTTGACAAAGATGAGTGGATTAAAGCCATGAATCAGGCAATGGAGTCTATGTACTTCAATTCCATCTGGGAACTTGTGGATCAGCCTGATGGGGTAAAACCTACAGGGTGGATCTACAAGAGAAAATGAGGTGTAGATGGAAAGGTGCAGACCTTTAAGGCTAGACTCGTGGCAAAGAGTTATACCCAGGTCGAGGGAGTGGACTATGAGGAAACTTTCTCATCTGTTGTCATATTGAAGTCTATCAGGATTCTCCTATCCATAGCTACATTTTATGAATATGGGATATGGCAAATAGACGTCAAGACTGCCTTTTTGAATTGTAATCTTGAAGAGACCATCTACATGGCTCAACCAGAGGGATTCATTGTTCCAGATCAAGAGCAAAAAGTTTGTAAGCTTAATCGGTCCATTTATGGACAAAAACAAGCATCTAGATCTTGGAACATTAAATTCGATAGTGCGATCAAATCATTTGGCTTTGATCACAATGTTGATGAGCCTTGTGTTTACAAAAAAATCATCAACAACTCAGTAACTTTCCTTGTGTTATATGTGGATGATATCCTACTCATTGGGAATGATATAGGTTTTCTGACTGACATTAAAAAGTGTCTAGCCGCCCAATTTCAAATGAAAGATTTGGGAGAGGCGCAGTTTGTTCTAGGGTCCAAATTATTCGGGATACCTAAGAACAAAAGGTTGGCCTTGTCTCAGACATCGTACATTGACAAGTTGTTGATCAGGAACTCGATGCAGAATTCCAAGAGGGGTTTATTACCCTTCAGGCATGGAATTGTTTTGTCTAAGGAACAATGTCCTAAGACACCTCAAGAGGTTGAAGAAATGAGACGGATTCCCTATGCATCGATTGTGGGAAGCCTCATGTATGCAACATTATGTACTAGACCTGACATTTGCTATGTAGTAGGGATTGTCAGTCGATATCAATCCAATCCAGGATTAGATTACTGAATGGCAGTCAAAATGATCCTTAAGTATCTTTGGAGAACGAGGGACTATATGCTCATGTATGGAGATAAAGATTTGATCTTTACAGGATACACAGACTCTGACTTTCAACTGATAAAGATTCTCGAAAATCGACATCAGGGTCAATGTTCACTTTGAATGGAGAGGTTGTAGTTTAGCGAAGCATCAAGCAAGGATGCATCTCGGACTCCACTATGGAAGCCGAATACGTAATAGCTTGTGAAGCTATTAAAGAGGTTGTTTGGCTTAGGAAGTTCCTTACAGATTTGGAAGTTGATCCAAATGTCTTGGTCGATCACACTCTATTGTGATAACATGGTGGCTGTACCAAATTCTAAGGAACCTCGGAGTCACCAAAGTGGCAAGCATATTGAACGGAAGTATCATTTGATTAGGAAGATTGTGCATTGTGGTGATGTGATAGTCACGAAGATCGCGCCAGAGCATAACGTTGCTTATTTGTTTACAAAGGCTCTCACAGCTAAAGTGTTCGAGGGTCATCTGGAGAGTTTGGGTCTACAGGACATGCGATACCTTGTCTGGGGCAAGTGGGAGATGATACTGGGGTATAGAGTATGCCCTAATTTATTGTATATTGTATTGTTTTTATGTATTGTACATTAGTCTCTCGAGGTATTAGAACAAGTGGGAGATTGTTGGGATTGGTATCCTAATTCTTCTAATGGTCTCGTAGTTTGTAAACTTTTGTACACATATTGTTATTAACAAAATAAATGTTATTTTATATGCATTTACTCAAATCCAATAAATTAAGATCCGTGGTTATTTCATGTAACTTAAGCATGTATGTGAGACGTACAAGTGAACCATGCCTTAAGTAATAACCTAAATGATCTGTAGTAGATAGATAAAGGAGGGATATCTTATCCTGTTGACACTACGGATACGACCCGCTTTATAGATGTTACAACTGTTGTAAAGTGCTACAAATTGTCTGATCCTAACCATTCATGTGGAGACATGCGAGCGAGGATATCCTATACAAAGAGTTTGTATAAGACCAGACCACGAGATGATTAGTCTCTTTATATAACGCCGTTGATAATTGAAACTTACATTTGACATGACCTTAATCTTGAGTGAGTTGGGAACTCCTGCCTATGAGGGTGGTTCTTTGATTTGTATGGGTGAGAGTGGCTAGATTGCCAACTCAACAAGCCTACCATTTTAGGGATTCGTCTAATTGGAGAGCTGGGAACTCAGCTACACAAGACGAAATTCACTCCTTTCCCAAAGCAGGGGTAAGGAAATAAATTGCTCCCTTAAGAGCTGATTCCAGGTCTTGAACATATTGACCACAACCTCTTTTGGGAAGAGACGACTCAATCATAGTAGGACTATGACTCATTGTTCATTAGAGAAATCAGTGGTACTTAAGGAGTTAGATGTAACTACAAGGGCAAAATGGTAAATTGGTCCAGCTGTACTTGCAAGCGATTTGTGAAGGGTCATCACACTGTTGGTTGGTCATATAGACACAAAAATATATTTGTAATGCAAAGAGTGAGTTGTCAGTCTTTAGTAGAGTGACCAACAGTTAACGGATGGTGGATCTCATGATTAAAAAGTTTAATCAGTTATTCACGTACCGTTGAAGCTTCAAGCTATAGATCCATGAGATCCCCTTGGTAGCTCAATGGATTCAAGTTGAGAATAAGATTTTGGGTTTGAAGTGTTCAAATTAACAAGAGAAAATTTAATTATATGTGATATAATTGATATGATGTATTAGATACATTGTTTGGAGGAATTAATATAAACATGATTTATATTAAATACCATGAAATAGAAAAAGAATTATGGTTTATATGTTTCATATAATGAAATATTAAAACTATAGGTTATAAATATAATATGATAAGCTGGTTATTATATTTATTTATAACATATTAATTATATGATAATTAATTATTCTTTTCTCTAATAACCGAATTGAGTGGGAGGTTATTGGAAGTTTTATAATAATTGTGAGATAAAAAGGAAAATGGTATTCTAAAATTAGGTTGATGATTCATTCGGAATAATCTCACAAAATGGCTATCAAGTAAAATGGTTTTACTAAGCAATAGCATACAGACCATACACGATCGAGCTAACTATACAATAGTTACTCGTTTACTTGTTGCTACACGATCGAGTAGAAAAGTCTATATGATAGGCTTCATCTTCTAAACGATCGAGTATTTCGTCTATACGATAGACAGTCTTCATCTCCCACTTACTCGATCGTCTACCTCCTACTTTCCTCAATCCAAAATCATACAAAGCCCACAACTCCTGGATTCTCACACCGAAAATACTAAGGTAACCATTGTAATGAGGTTAGGAATATTTATTGGATATGATTCCCCATAAATTATAAAATATCTTAAATCCTTGACGGGTGATGTATTTACTGCACGATTTGCTGATTGTCATTTTAATGAGACAAATTTTTCAACATTAGGGAGAGAAATTAAGAAGTTGGAAAAATAAATTACATGGAATGTATCGTTATTGTCTCATTTAGATCTCCATATACATCAATGTGAACTTGAAGTTAAGAATATAATTCATTTGCAAAATATAGTAAATCGGTTACCAGATGCATCTATAGATGCAAAGAAAGTAACTAAGTCAGCTGCAAATGTTCCATAAAAAATTGATATCCCAACATAACAAGTTGTCATTAATGAGTTTGGAACACGCCAGAAGCGTGGTAGACTGGGTTCCAAAGATAAAAATCCTCGAAAAAGAAAATAATAAATAGTCAAGAAGACTTGGTTGAGGATATAAATATCCATGAAAAAAAATCATTGACATGACTAGTGAGGAAGGTGAAATACCTAAAAATAGTAATGATATTTCAATAAACTATGTCATGACAAGAAAAAGATGGAACCGAATTAATATAGTTATTGACAACATTTTTTCGTATAATGTTGCTCTTGATATTATATCTAAAAGTGAGGATCCTGAACCAAAATTTGTTGAAAAATGTTGACATAAAAAAAATTGGCTTTAGTGAAAAAAAGCAATCAAAGCAGAATTAAGCTCACTTTTAAAATGTCAGGTTTTTGGACCAGTAGTTCGAACACCAGAAGGTGTCAAACCTGGGGGATACAAATGGGTATTTGTAAGGAAAATAAATAAAAATAATGTGGTCACAAGATATAAAACAAGACTAGTTGTACAAGTTTTTTCAGAAAGACCTGGTATTGATTATGAAGAGACATATTCTCCGATGGTGAATGAAATTACATTAAAATATTTAATTGGTCTGATTGTGTATGAAAATCTAGACATGCATCTTATGGATGTAGTCACAACATATTTATATGGATCTCTTGAATCATTGATATGAGAGTCTCATAAGGATTTAAGGTACCTGAAACATATAAATTAAATTCCCAGGAATTGTATTCAATAAAGCTACAGAGATCGCTATATGAATTGAAACAATCAAGACGAATGTGATACATTTGCCTGAGTGGATATTTGTTAAAAGAAGGATATCAAAACAATTCAACATGTCCATGTGGTTTTATAAAGAAATCATAGTAAGGATTTACTATTATAATTGTATATGTTGATGATTTAAATATAATTGAAACTCCTGAAGAGCTTTCAAAGGAAATAAAATATTTTAAGAAAGAATTTGAGATAAAAGATCTTGGAAGATTAAAATTTTGCCTTGGCTTGCAAATTGAGCAGTTAACAGATGAGATATTTGTTCATCAGTCAACTTATACATGAAAAGTTTTGAAAAGGTTTTATATAGACAAAAACATCCATTGAACATTCCAATGGAAGTTCGTTCACTAGATGTGAAGAAAGATATATTTCGACCTCGAAATGATAATGAAGAACCTCTTGACCCTGAAGTATCATATCTTAGTGCAATTGATGCATTTATGTATCTTACTAATGATACAAGACCAGATATTGCATTTTCAATAAATTTATTAGCAAGATATAGTTTTTCTCTAACAAAAAGACATTAGAACAGAATTAAGCATATACTCTGTTATCTTTGAGAAACGATTGATATGAGTTTGTTTTATTCAAATAAATAGTTTGTTTTATTCAAATAAATCGAATTTTGATGTAGTTTGTTATGCAGATTCTGGATATTTATCTGATCCACACAAAGCTAAATCTCAAATAGGTTATCTATTCACATATGGAGGAACTGTTGTATTGTGGCAGTTAGTGAAAAGATAATAACGACTACTTCCTCAAATTATTGCAATTCACGAAGCTAGTCCAGAATGTGTATGGCTAAGATTAATGACTCAGCACATTCGTGGAACATGTGATTTTCTTCTAGTAAAAATCTTCCAACAACATTATACGGAGACAACACAACATGCATATCCCAAAGTAAAGGAGGATATATTAAAGGAGATAGAACAAAGTATATTTCACTAAAGTTTTTCTACACTCATGATCTTGAAGAAAATGGCGACATCACTATATAACAAATTTGTTCGAAAGATAACCTGGTGGACTTATTTACAAAGGCATTACCTACCGCAATCTTTGAAAAATTGGTGCACAATATTGGAATGTGACGACTCAGAGATCTCAATTGATGTTTCCATGACGGGGAGTAAATATATTTGTTAGGAGTATAAATTATATGAAATATGTACTATTTTCCCTTCACTAGAATTTTTTTCCCATTAGGTTTTTTTCCTAGTAAGGTTTTAACGAGGGATATTTCATATACATAATAGGCATCTAAGAGGGAGTATTATGAATATTATGATAATAGATGTCATTAGATGCTCATGCTTAGTATCCATTAACCATGTGTCATGCCCTCATTTCTCAAAGTGTTGTCCATGTGTCTCAACGTTACGCACTATTGGTGTTCATGTAATCTACCTCCTACTCGCCAAATTGCTTATAAATAGTAGCATTTGATGGATTTTGGAAGACACACGTTGAACAAAATCCATGAAAATTAGAAAAAGTGGAGATTTTAGAGAAATTCTTTATTTCATATTTTATTGATTTAATTTAATTAATGTATTATTTATTTTATTATATATTATTATCATATTATATTTTCCTCATGCTCATGATAACAAGATTTTAAATTCCTCAAATTTACAACTTAATAATAATTATTAAATGCAACAAATTCACGCGAGAGACCCATGATATAAAATGCTAGAACCTTCCCATCCAACTAAATTGACTGCTGGAAAGGTCTAACCGTACCAAGTTCTCTTTGCTTTCCTTTTCCTTTTCCTTTTCCTTTCTCAATTCTGGTTGAAAGAGCAAGCTGAAGAAGAAGCTCAAACGTGGTGGCCGTAGCTATAGCCTTACGTATATAGCTTTGTGATCACGGAACCGAAGCGCCAGATCAATGGCTCTCGACGTCGAAGCTGCACCAGCGGCGGAGTTGGCGCTTGCTGATACCGACATCAACTGGAACAGGTTCTCGATCAACTTTCCCTCTGCCATCACGTTTGTACCATTTTGCATCAATGTTCTATTAATTTGCTAGCGAAAACCATGATCCTCACTGATTCTTGGCTTAGAACGATTATTAGTGTAGGTTTCTGTTTCAGGACTTCGCTTAAGGGATGAATGAACGTGGTAGATGATAACTTCTTGTTGTTGTGGAATTTTATTTTGTATGTCTAGGTCTCCGTTTTAGGATTTCGTTTAAAGGACTGAGAAATGCGTTCTAGATGTTAACGTCCGATTGTTGTGGAATTTTGTTTGGTTTGTCTGAGACCTTGGAAGACTTTTGGTTGGAGAATGTATTAGGATCTGATAGTCTTGCCATCATTTTTTTTTTGGTTAAGAATTAGGAATTTGGAGCTTTAAACTGAGTTAATGCTCTTTAATTGCCGCACTAGGCTTCTGTATGTGAGTTGATCATAACACAATATAAATATAACGTATAATTTTAAACTATGCGATTTGTGGAGTTTATCTCCACTTTACTTCTAAGTTTTAACGTCCTCACCTTCAATAATCTCCACCAGTACGCCTTCAGGCTTTTCTTTTAATTTACACTCTTGCCAATGTTACTGTAGTTTTCTTGTCAAAATGAAATTATCTTTGGATATTAAGAATTGTAGATCTTTTTTTCACAAATATTTTGGAATGTATTTCCATGCTTTGTGTAATGTTGTATCCGTTTTTCTTGCAATGTTACTGATGACTTCAATTAGGTTGGACAAGACAAAGTTTCATATAATTGGGGCAATACTCTTTACGGCTCAGTCAGCCTTGTTACATCCAACAGCAGTTGTAAAAACTAGAATGCAAGTTGCTGGATCTGGTCTATCTCACATGCGTGGACTGTCAGTTTTCTGGACTATATTGAAGTCTGATGGAATCTCTGGCTTGTATAGAGGTTTTGGTACTTCAGCGCTTGGATCATTACCTGGTAGAGTACTGGCTTTAACATCACTAGAAGTATCAAAAGACATCATGTTGAAATATACTGGAAACCTGGAAATGCCTGAAGCAACACGTGTTGGTCTTGCTAATGGAGTGGCAGGCATGATCTCAAATTTAGTTTCATGCATATACTATGTACCATTGGACGTGGTAGGTGAATCTTTCCTTTCGAGTTTTGTCTTTTTGAGATTGTGTTTTTTATTATGAAGATTGAAGAAGTTTTCGTTCAGAAGATTGGGACTGAAACTTGATGAGAGAACTCTTTAAGACTTCATTGAAATAAATGATTTTCCATGAATGGGCCATGGTTCGAAGTTCCCTTTCTTAAGCCAACCTGACATAGTTTAATTGACCTGTACTCTTTTCCTTGAGGTTGGAGGTTCGAGTCCCCATACCCTCCATTTGTTTGTAATAAAAAAAAGTTCCCATGCGTGATTTCAAATTTAGTTTTTAGGATGGAGTGGTAAATTCTTTACTTGGTTTGAAAAAAAAAAAAAAAAAAAGAAAGAATAGTTATGGATAAAAACACTACTTAGTTTTGCTCTGGATTGAATGTGGGATGTAACAGTGAACATCTGCTACTTAACAGTTTATAAAGCAGCTTTAATTTTAATCTGTATGTATATCTGAATCTAAAATGTCAATTGTTAACCTCAGACTTGCCAGAGGCTGATGGTTCAAGGGCTTCCTGGAACTACCTTCTGCAATGGCCCACTTGATGTTGTCAAAAAAGTGATGAAGGCTGAAGGATTTCGTGGTTTATATAGGGGTTTTGGATTAACGGCTGTAACTCAGTCGCCAGCATCTGCTCTCTGGTGGGGTGTTTATGGTGCTGCTCAGCATATTATCTGGAGGTGCAATAATTTTCTAGTATTGTCAACTTTGCGGATTAACTTTACCTAAATGGCCAAAATCTTGGACTATGAAGTAATCTAATCATTGTTAGGAGCTTAGGATATCGAGATAGCATGGAGAAGAAACCTTCTCACATGGAGATGGTGACGGTTCAGGCCACAGCAGGAATGGTGGCAGGTGCTTGTTCCTCTGTGATTACAACTCCCGTAGACACAGTAAAGACGCGACTTCAGGTAACTTAATTGTTAATATTAATGTGCTGCAGTATGAGAGGGAGTTGGGTTTCTGAAATCGGTTATACATTTACATGTGTGTGTATTTGTACATCATTGGTATGAAATGATGAAAAGACTAAGACGGTCACTTCTTTTATATGGATCTCTCCAATGCAGGTCATCGATAACTATGGAATTGGAAGACCATCCGTGCTCAAGACTTCAAGAGCACTTCTCAAGGAAGATGGATGGTTGGGATTTTATAGAGGCTTTGGACCTCGGTTTTTGAATATGTCTCTTTATGGAACCACGATGATAGTCACTTATGAACTGATCAGTAAGTCCGGATTTCACGTTTGTCTGATGTGAAGGTTTATGAAACTAAAGCAAAACATTAGGATTTAGGAAACATAAAAAATACCTGAAGTATATTGGTTTCCACCAACTTGAAAAGTTTCATTTTAACAAATTAGAAAAACATAAAGAAACATACTCACGTACCTATTATCTTCTTGCTCTTAATTTTTCGTCATTTCGTTTATATGTATATCCTTTTTTTTTTTTTCCTAACTCTAAACTTACCCTTAAATATATAATCGATCTTTGTGTATTTCTGTTTAACCCTCTAATATGCTTTTTATCAGAGAGACTTTCGTTAAGGACATCGTGACATCTTGAACGGGAGGACATGCGGGACATTTAGAATGAATAGAACAGTAAGCCAGCAGCTTAATGTTTTTTTGGTTCTTCTTTCCCTCTTTTTTGGAGGTTGGGGGTTGTGAGCAGCAGAAGAAACATAGAAGCATCTCATTGATACAGGATGGAACTAAACTAGCAGTAGTAGAAACGTAGATCATTTCATTTTTCCCTTCTGTAAACTGAAACAGAGGTGTCCCTTTTAACAATTTTAAAATCGCCTATATTGATTTCATTTCGTTAGAATTGTATTCATGAACTAATGAAAAGATGAATGATGATTTGTAGGAATGTTGCATGTTTGAATCATTGATTTTTTTTTTTTTTTTTTCTCTTGGCGGGTTAGTAAGCATCTTAAACTAGCAGCAGATGAAACGTAGAAGCGTCATTGAGACACGACGGAACTTAACTAGCAATAGTGTAGCAGCAATAGTTTAAACATGCATAGACCCTTCATTCTTCTTTCTGTAAACTGAATCTTAGAGGTGACTTTTTTCACATAATTAAAATCACTGGTATCATGTATCTGTTTCATTTTGGTTACAATTGTATTCATGAGCGAACTGAAAAATGAATGTTGATTGATTTGTAAGGCTTCTTGCATTCTTGAATTCTCCAACCCACCCTAAAAAAGGGTTGAATTGGTGACTCATTAACCTTTCGGCAATGCAAAACTTAAGCTTCTCCTATCCATGGCCACCTTATAACTGCAGGGTTGAATTCCTTCAGAGCCTACTGCTTGTGACTACAGGTATGAATATTATATTTTTATGTTATACGGCAAAAGTATTACCTCTTAGCTCACTGTTTTGGAGTAGGTGAAAGGGCCCACAGTTCTGGAATTATCAGATTAATGATTGATCAGAAGAGTTCGGGAATGAACGATGTCATAGGAAGGAACTGAATTTCTAATTCTATGTTCTCATACGTTGATCGGATCAAAGAAGCAAGGCCAAAAATCTTCCAAATGTCGTTTTGGCTGAAGTGCATTACTTGAGACACTTGGTGTTTGAAGGCTAAAAAAAGGGGGGGAAATGTAGAAAAATATGGAGACTGAACGTGGCTATGCATGGTGAGAGACAAATCGATATCATGTCTTCAACAAAACGCGTGCAAACATCCTTCAACAGACACGACAACTGCCACGTTCACTTCATGCAGCAAGCCAAGAACTGCATATATACACGAAAGGAACAAAAGACTTCGAATTTGTAGACACATCAAAACACCAAAGACTTCGAATTTGTCCAATTCCACTATTTCCTTCCTGGAGGTTGAAGATGCCGGGCCTTACAATCGGCGATACAATACCCAATATTCAAGCTGATAGCACCCATGGAAAGATCAGTCTACATGATTACATCGGTGGTAGCTGGGCCATTATCTTCTCTCACCCCGGTACTCTTTCAAAATCACTCCCGATCTTTTAAGCTTTTGAATTCCTAACCAAATTTTAAAAATAAAAACAGCCTTTTAAAAGCTACTTTTTCTAGGAAATACAAATCAAGAAATTTAAGCTAAACTGAATATAATTCAATACTACGATTGAAAAATCTGAAGGTAGAAGGGTGTTTATGGGTTTAACTTTTAAAAATAAAAATTCAAGAAACAAATAGTTACGTAACCTGGTCTTAATCTTTGATTTTATACCAAGACATTGATGTAGCATTTTTGCTTGTGGCTTCTTAGCCAATTTCTAAAAGCAAAAACAAGTTTTTAAAAGCAGACTCTTTCTAGTTTTTAAGATAACAAATCAAGAAATATAGAAGTAGAAGTGGTGTTTATAGTTTTAATTTTCAGAAATCTAAAACTAAAAATCAAATAGTTATCCAACCGGCTGGTTTGATTGTGCACTTAGACATTGATGTGGCATTGTTGTTTGTTGCTTTGGCATTTGCATTTGCATGCATCCCTCATTGGTTGTCAGCGGATTCCAGGTGATTTCACCCCAGTTTGTACGACGGAGCTAGGGATGATGGCTGCTCAAGCAGAGGAGTTCAGTAGACGTGGTGTAAAGCTTATAGGATTGTCTTGCGATAATGTTCAATCTCATACCGAGTGGATCAAAGATATCGAAGCCTACAATGTGAGGATCGAATTTTTTTATTCTGTATTGAATGCTTTTCGTATTTGAATAGTTAATTTAGTAGAGAAACATACGGTTACAGAAAGGAAAAAAAGTCTCATATCCAATACTGGCGGATCCAAAGCGGGAGATTATTAAGGAACTGAATATGGTCGACCCCGATGAGACTTTCTTGTCGGGTAGTCCAGTGCCATCGCGGGCATTGCACATCATCGGTCCGGACAAGAAAGTGAAGCTGAGCTTCTTATACCCAGCAAGTACTGGGAGGAACTTGGAGGAAGTGGTGAGGGTTTTGGAGTCCTTGCAAAAGGCTGCAAAGCACAAGGTGGCAACTCCGGTGAACTGGAAACCGGGGGACAAGTGCGTGATTGCGCCGAGTGTGAGTAATGAGCAGGCCAAGCAAATGTTCCCTGAAGGCTTTGAAACTGTGGAGCTTCCATCAAAGAAGGAATACTTGCGTTTCACTGCTGTGTGAAGGCCGTCACGGTAATGAGATTCTATGTGTAGTTTGAATGAATGAATGATCAAAAGTGGTAACTATGTTGTTCTCTCTGTGTATAAGATGATGAAAAGCAATAGCTATGTATGTATGGTTTTTGCAGTTATGTATCCTCTGGCCTCTACCAAAATGCTTTTACGTAATAATAAGTTTTGAATCTGAAATCAATATTGGATATTGAAATTAGGAAGATGATTAAATTAATTTTACAATATATCTCCTTAATTTTATTCTCCATCTCCTCTTTCCACTCACGTTCCTCCATGGTTTTCACATAAATTTAGTAATAGTTTCAGTTGGAGGGTGTTTAACACCTTTCCTACACTAGCTGAGTGCATGGTATTAAATTGAATATAATACAAATAGTTAATGATTATTTATTAATTTAAATATTTTTTATTTTTGAATATATATCCAATCAGACTAGATTGACGTTTCTTACCCATGAACACAAGATTTCAATATTTACGAGGACGTTTTATATACAAACTTTTTGCAAACAAGTTTTATGTTTAATTATATTAAAAATATATAAAAATACAATATGTCATGTTAATATTGGGTAATCGACATTTTTAGTCCCCTTGAGGGTATTTTTTGGAAAAACTTGTTTTGTTTTGTTTTGTTTTTTCCCTCAAGAAAGTGAGGTAAGCTTGGGAAAGTTTTAATGTACCATTATTCTTATACCCTCCCCGGTTCACTTAATTCACACCTAATTAAGTTTTATCATATTTAATTCAACAACTAATAATCGTTCTACCTATGAAATTAATTGTTTTATAATCTACAGTTAACAACAATTCCATCATCAACGTTTAAACCCAATTCTCTCACCAACCCAAAATTTCTCTTCTCAAAATTTTACTCCACGAAAGTTGTAATTTTATCAATATATTACATAAAAAAATATGTATTTCATTTTGTATCTGAATAGTTCGAACCTTGTTTTCGTTTTGAATTAGCGATCGATGCTTGCTTGTTTGTCATTTTTTTTTTAATGTCTAATTTTGATTCAACTGGTAATTACATACCTATTAAATTAATTTCTTTTATAACAATTCTCACAAAAATAGTTTAATATATATATATATATATAAGAAATGAATCGAAATTGTTTCGGAAGATATACTCGATCGGGCTTCTTAAGAACGTTACCGGGTGGGGAACGGGTCAAGAAGGTTACTGGCCTGTATGGATCGAGTCTGGGCGAGGTAGAAGTAAAAGTTAAAAACTTAAATTTAAATAGTAAATCTAATATAAATTTTAAATATATTATAATAAGATTCTCTCTTTTTGGTATTTGATTTTGAAAATTGAAAGTAAATCTAGTATATTCCTAAATTAAAAAATATCATTAAAAAGATTTTCCATGAACTACACGTGTAACTAAACTAAATAATAGCATATGCATGAAAGAAAAAAAAAAATGAAAAGTCACACCTTTTAATTATATTTTGAATTTTTTAAATTTATGTGCATCATATGTGGAAGTTTCTATCTTCTACATTGTAGTATCTCTTTTATCATCTTTCTTCTCTTTTGAGAAAGAAATATTATGTTTGTCTTTCCTAAATCTTATACTAAATTTTATATATTATCAATTTTTCTCTAAATTCGATTATATTTTATCAAATGAAATATTATGTTAAAATTATATGCAACTTTTTAAATCTTTAGTCAAATTTCTAAATTTCAAATCATTTTACCAATTGTCCCAATGAATTTTTTAGATGGATATCAAGTGATTGATTTTGATTTTTAAATTTTTGGAAAGATTAAAATTTTTTAAAAAAAGTTACAATATGAAAATATATAAAATCTCAGTATGAGTCTCGGACAGATTAACACCGAGATCGATGAATTCTGACAGATTAACACCGAGATCGATGAATTCTCAACTAAATTAATATTTGGATTTTATATAGTTTTCATATATTACCTTTTTTTCATTTTGCAAAATTTGATCTTTCCTAAAATTAAAAATAAAAATGCAATCAAATTTAAAAATTCATATAATCATGGAAGTAGAAGTTGGCCTAAAATTACATAAAAATTGAATATAATATGAGGTAAAAATAACCAAATTTGGAGAAAATTTGAAAATATATAAGGTTTAATATAAGATATGAATAGACTATCTAACATTTAGAAAAATTACTAAAATCTCGGCATTTAATCTCTTCGACATGTATGGCCAAAAGGGCCAAAACAATCTATAAGTTAGAAAAAATAAAATTTTCAACTAAATCTCGATGGTATAAGATATGGTTGAGATTTAGATGCACAGAGAAAAACTAGTATAATGACTTCTCAAAAAATGTGCTAACTTTGAAAGATGGAAAGTTGAGGGTGCTATTTCTAATAATTTCCCGTGAAATGGAGATGACTTAAAAATATATGCATTCTGTCAAATTTCTAAGTAACTTTGAAAGTTACCTAGAAATTGGACAAAAACTTTGTTTATAAAAAAATACTGCTAAAATACCAAACTTCTTCATTCTTCCGTCTTCAAGGTTCTACTCCATAGGAGGTGCTCTGACCGTTGCTTCTGAAGAAACCACCAAAAATCGACAGATACTTAGAAGATTCGGCGAAACCATCAGAATCCGATAACTAGTTGTCAATAAGAGGTGCTCTGGCCGTTCTTTCGGACATAAATATGCAATCTTCGAACTCAACAAACGAATGGATTAGGGTTTCAACGAAAAATCTTTGTTTTAAAATCTACAAAACTTAGAAGGGTGCTACAACAAAGTTTCAACATACATACTTTTCTCCTTAAATGTACATGCGGTATTTCTTATATTCGAAATACAATATATTTGTTTTGATTTTTTTTAGAAAAAGATCCAGTCCGATTTTTAAGAGATCACAAACCGAATATACGTTTTAAAAAAAGAATACGAGAAATAGTGACCGATTGCGTGTTGTGGGGATAACTGGAAGAAAGCCTAAAAACATCAAATCACTATACACTTTAAGCAGTGACGAGGAGCTACATTTGTCTTTTCAATAAGAATGTTATTTTATGTATATTATATACGATAGATTATAGAAGCAATTTTATATAACCAACGGTGTAACTATTAAGCTGTAAATTGTATAAATAGAACTATGAATTGATTGTTTGCATTGATAGAGGGAACAAATAACACAATGACAAGTCTTTCAGTTGAAAGAATCAACCCGAAAAAACAACTAAGAAAAGAGAAATGAGTGAAATGGCCCTTGATGTAAGCGAAACACCTAAAAGGACAAAAACAAATACAAAGGTAATTAATTGTTTCTTCATATAACAATTGTTAAGTAAACGACCCTTGAGTTTTTGTCAATTCATTCAATGTTGGAAGTGACAAGTTCAAAAACAAGGTTAGGTTTTTGGGAAGATAAATTGGCAAGTGGGTTTTGATACTTCAAAATGCTTGATACGTTTTCCATCACATTAAAGGCATGTTGGTAATTTTGGGTGGGTATAATTAAAGTGTATCTAAGATTTTTTTTCATAATAAGGGTTGTATCTATGTGTATCTATGTGTTAGGGTTACTTTGGACTTTTATAATTTCTATTTATTATTTTCTATTCCGTTTTGACATTTTTACAAATGAAAAGTAGTTTTGCTATTTGTCCAAATGAAAAGTTAAAATATGCTATATTTCTTGTTGGTCCTATTTACTTTCGCTAATTTTGAGGTTTTGAAAAAGACCCTTAAAAGAAACGAAATTCAATTTGAATTATGCCTACCTCACTCTGGGAGTGGATCCTTATAATTACAACTATTATAACCTACCATTAACACTCATACATCACTGATTGATCTAACAACTTAAGTTAATAAGTGAAGATAAATTTAATATGATATCATATAACACTTTTTCACTTGTGGGGCTTGAAATATAGGAAGATTCAACAAGTAGAAATCAATATTAAAATTAAGAGGAAATAACTTTATAGAAATTTGAACACAAGACCTCCTTACTTTGACACCATCGTCCCTACTTTGATACCATCTTAAATCATCGATTAATCCAAAAATTTAAAATAATGACGATGAAAACAAATTTAATATCATATCATCTAACAAGTCTAAAATAATTTAGACTACAGACATATACCACTATAAGTGGAGAAAAATACCACAAACTCAGCAACTAAGGACCCGTTTGATAACGTTCTCGTTTTCTGTTTCCTATTTCTGCTTCTCATTTTTCAAGAAACAAACTTGTTTGATAACCATTCTCGTTTCTTGTTTCTAAAATTTAAGGAACGTTCCTAAGAAATGGACAATTTTGAGACGGTTTTGTTTCTGTCGTATATTAAGCTGTTTCTTTTAATTAATAAAATGTATCCTTGACTTTTTGATAGCTTTACATGTTCATAATTTTCTTCAACCTTTTAGTTGTGTTTTAAGTCCTAAGATGGGTAATTTTATTTTATTTTATATGTATTTTCATCTTCCATCTTTTATTTATTTTGTTTATTAATTTTATATTTACAAAAAAAAAAATTGTTATATTTATATTCTATTTTGATTTTGAATTTTAAAATTCTCAATTATTTAAATTTATATATTATTTTAATTTTCAATATGTATGTTAATTTTTTTATATTTCAAATTTCAAACACTCAAGGGACTTTTATTTATTCTTTGTTTTTATATTTATTTTCATCTTATATATTTATTTATTAATTTTTCTATTTATAAAAATAAATTTTCTGTATCTATATTTTACTTTAATTTTGAATTTTAAAATTTTTACATATTTAGATTTATATATTACTTTAGTTTTCAATATGTATACTATTTTTTTTATATATTTAAACTTTTTATTATTAAATATTGCAATATGCATGTTTATATATTATCTTAATTCTAATATTTTAGTATATTTGAAATTGAGTAGACATTAACCATATATATAAATTTTGCCGATTAAGACATCATTTAGTTTAATTTTAATATTTTACAACCATGGCATTTACATAATAATATAATTAAGTTTGATTTAATTTGACGTCATTTAAGACAAATGACTCGAGTTAGAAATGACAATGACGATCAAATTTGGGCAACATATAAAGAATATGATACAATTTGTTATTCTATTTAGTTTTCATCGGAACTTGCTTGTATTAGATGACATAAATTTTTTATAATATATTTTTCGATGTTTAATTTATGACATATCTTCCCTTTTTATATTATATTATTAAAAAAAGAGGAAACAAGAGGAAAAAAAAAAACAAAAAACAATAAATGATTATCAAACAAGTTTTTGTTTGTTTTTTTTCTAAGAAACAGGAAACAAGATCAAACATATTCGAGTTTTTTTGTTCTAAAAAAGAAGAAACGGAAAATAAAAAATAGGGAACAGAAAATTAAAAACAAAAAACGTTATCAAATGGGTCCTAAATTTTTCACGTGTGAAATCGAATGGGAAACCTACAAATTTTGTACACTTTTATTCGAAAACCAAAAGCCATCTGGACATGGAAAGGTACTCATTGACTTAAATTCTTCTGACCCGTTTGAATATTTGGGGCTTTGCTTGGACTTTTAGGTTTTGGGGATTAGCTGTAAAACACATTTTACATCCCCACAACAGAATTGAATCATTACTCAAATTCACCCAGCTCTAAGATATCGTCAAGGGCCCAAAATTATGGGATGTGTGTGAAAGAAAGTAAATTACTTTCATGGATCTGTTTACTATTAAAATGCGGATTGGAAGGTAGATTTATATTGGATTAGTTAGCGATTTTGATACCATGCCAATTTTATATATATATATATATATAAAGAGCATAAAGTTGATAGGAGCTCGAGCTTTCCAGGCCCACTAAATCTATCCTTGCCTCAAGCCCATACTATCATAACCCAAACTAAAATAATTCACATCCCAAAAACAAATTATTATAACCTAACTATAATAACATAATACTATAATAACCAACTCGTTGCTCCAAACGCCTCTTAAGTTTTCAAAATGTATGTTTTTAGTCCTTAATTTTTAAAAATAGGTTGAAGAAAGGTCTTGCATTTTTTTTCTTGTAAATCAAAAGAAAATACTAGAAGGATCTTTCAAAGCCTATTCCAAAAAATTTGATGACTAAAATGGTACATAATGAAAAAACAAAATACACCCATTTTTTATAATTCGAGAACTAAAAATTATGTTATAAAAACTCAAGGGTTAAACACACTTATTTTTTAAAATTTAAGGACTAAAAAGGTATTACAAATTTAACTCGGGAAAGGATTTTGATTGAGAGGGAGAAGAATAGTCAAAAGTATGGCCCATTGTCATTGTGGAGCTTCCTTTTAAACCTTTTTGACCATCTTCGTATGATGTCTCCCCTACCGCCACCTTCTCCAACGGTCTAAAACGGTGTGACCGTCTATTGCCTTCCTCCCTAAATACATCATAAGATCAATTATTTCTTTTTACCTTCAAATGAAAATTAATTCTTTTTTATTTTTTATTTTTTATTTTTTATTTTTTATTTACTATATAATTAAAATTTGGAATAGACTGAAAAAGATGAACGGCAGCTTTATTCCTATAAAATAAATACGAATTAAGGTTTCTCTCCTTCAATTTAAAATTTTAAAAGTTGATGAATTGTAAATTCACTATTTCTTTAGCAATTTTTTTTTTTTTTTTTTTTGGATTCTTTGGTTGATTAATTTTGTGATTGAGTTTTGTATTTTATAAATTCTTTTTGTGGTTTTAGGTAAGGATTCTAGCCTTTTTAGTAATTAAAAGTATTGGTTAAGAATTAAATGTTAAAACAACAATTTGGTTGAGTACTTTGAGTTTCGTTCTATTTTACTAATCAAATTTAATCTTCAACTTTTAATATTCAAATTTCATTTCAATCACACATAGTACTTTAAATAAGATAAGTAGGTTTAATAGTGATTAACATTGAGACAGTTACTGACTACCAAACTCCAAGTTAGCAGGAGTTCTTACTCACCCTTGAGTAGAACTGTTTGAATTAACTTGAAAACTATTTGTTTTTCCACGTGGTTTGAAATGTTTATGATGTTTATGTCATAAAATATGCAAAACTTCTATGATAAAATTTAAATTTTGATTGAGATTTTTTTTTCTTTGAGTTTAATTAGTAAATAATTATCATCAAACGAAGTAAAAAAGAATGTACCTAAAAATATATATTTATTGTGAATGTAAAACTATATATTTATTGCTTATTGTACAATATATTTATTAAAAATTATATCATGTAATTTTGGATTTTTCACATATTTTATTTTAACTTAGAAATGAAACATTTTTTAATCATTGGCCCAATAAAATTGAATGGTGAAAATAACCAAACCAATCTAAGTTTTATAACAACCAATGATTTGATAATGATTCTACTTTTTAAAATAAAGATTAAAATTGTGAAAATTAAATATATCTACTTATTCATTCAAATCAGAATATAAATAATAAAATTGCGGTCAAAATTTTGATACATAATTTTTAATGCAGAAATAAGACTTTTGAATAATTATACTTGTAACTAACTGAGTTTAACTTTAAAATATTGGACATGAATAAAAGCAAAGAAAAAAATTATAGAGTAGATGAGATTAAATAAAAATAAAATACATGTGATGTAATTGTAATGAAATTTGTAAAATAAAATCGATAAGAGAATAGACAAAATAAGATAAAATAATCCTATTATGTCGTGGATAATTATTTATCCAGCTAAAGACGAAAAAAAAAAGGAAAAAAGAATGAATATATTTTATCAAATTATATGTGGACGGATTGTAAACATAGTTGTTTTTAATTATATGTGGACGTGATTGTACCTTGTTTTTTCCCTCCTCTCTTTGCTACCCAACCATGCCCCTTTTGTTCTCTTTTCTTAGAATACATGTAAAATAAATAAATAAAATAAAGTAACATATAAAAATAACAAGAAAAGGTACAGATAATTAAAATTAGGGATATAATATATATTTATTTATATCAAAATTAAAAAAGAAAAAAAAAAGTAGAAATTTCTTTTAACCCCGAAACCCAATGTATCTTATCAATCCAAACTAAATGATAAGTCATAGTATCATAATTTTTTTTACTCTGTTTTCTTTTGTTGGATTGTTAATCATTGTGTAGTGTTATTTTGATATGTATATAATTTTACATCTCTGAATCTATGCTTCTTTATATTAGTAGTCTTCAATTTTGATGGAAATATAGAAAATGTCTCCACAAATCTTTTCATCTTTTCAATCCTTTTTTACTTAACATCTTTTATTCTTTTAAGAGAGAATAAACTCATCGGTCTCCATTACGAATGGAAGAGCTCTAGATAATTTCCTTAGAGACTTCACCGTCTAATTAGAGCCTTAGATGAGGGGTGGCAACAGAAATCCACTGAAAAACTAATAAAACGAAGATATGGAGGAGAATTACGATTATCTTGAAATGGAGAATGAAAACTTCAATACTATCATTTTAAAAAAAAAAAATCAAAATCATAGGAAATTTCGAAAATGAAGATAGAGACAAGGAAAAACAAAAAAGTTTGTATTTATACTATAAAAAATTGGTTATAAAATTTTTAGTTATAATGTCAAGGAATGTGTCTATATAAAATTTAGTTATTATGTGAAATGATGCATCAAGCTGAAAATGTGTGATATTCTTTTTTCAGGAGATGTGTTTGCTTAAGGAATTCTTACCAGAAGGATTGTGAGGATAAAATTAGAATTCTTAAATACTTTAAGGGCAAAAAGGGAAGAGAATTTTTTTTCCCTTATTGACCCTTTTAATATATATAGATATAAATAATTGTAAAGTCAAGTCACCTAAACTGCCTAGCATAGAGAAGATAATAAATAAGATTATTTTTTTTCCTTTTTTTTTTTAATACTTAGGGTATAAATGATTTACATCTTTGACCTTTTAATCAAAAGTATACATTCAACAAGGTTCAAGTTGGACTAAACAGGGAAGACACTCAAAAATCAAGTTATACTCTTATGACAGGATGTATAAGAAAAAAAAATCCAGAGATTCTTTTCTT
This sequence comes from Benincasa hispida, assembly GCF_027475165.1. Lineage (NCBI taxonomy): Eukaryota > Viridiplantae > Streptophyta > Magnoliopsida > Cucurbitales > Cucurbitaceae > Benincasa > Benincasa hispida. The sequence continues at coordinate 24,838,363 of NC_143478.1, forward strand.
TCTTTTTACCAATGACCCAAATACTTAGATTTTAAAGACAATGAAAACTAACCTTTTGTTTACATCACAAAGTATTAACCAACATTAACGATATGTTTGGAATGCATTTTCAAGTGTTTAATTTAAAAAATATGAAAAATCATTTTTGGTCCTTGAATTTTTTTTTAAAATAACAATTTAGTCTCTGAATTTTAGTTTGTAACGATTTAATCCCTGTACTTTCAAATTTGTACAATCTGGTCTCTAAACTTTAATATGTAACAATTTAGTCCATCACACAAAAAAAATCAATCAAAATTTGATGTCAATTTTTAATATTTTATGATGTAGATTTTATATTTTGCAAAAATATTGAGTCTCTAATCAATTTAACGATTTTATTTATGCATGAAATATCATGAAATCTTATTATTAATTTCTAAATTAGAAACTAAATTGTTGCAAATTATAAAGTATAGGGACTAAATTATTATATTAAAGTTCAAGGACTAAAATGTTACAAACCAAATTTTAGGAACTAAATCGTTATTTTTATAAAAGTTTAAGGACTAAAAGTGAATTTTAACTTAGAAAAATAAGTCCTTTTAGAAAAAACTAGAGTGTTTAGTAACTACTCAAATAGATTTTGAAGAGTATTTTCAACCATTTTTATCAAAAGTGTTTAAATAAAAATGATCTTTTTTGAATTTTTTTTTCTCAAGTCAATCCAAACGAGTTCTAAATTTTTCTTCACAAAATTTAAAATCTTGTAACTTTTTTCGAACGTGAAATCATATTCAAGATTTCATAAATTTGCAATAGGTAATATTTGGGATCGCGAATGAGTGATTTAACATTAGTAGTTACCTTGTGATGCATCGGAAGAAAATCTCCTTATCCAAATATAGTCAATAATTGACATCATTCGATATTAATGAAACTAAATTTGATCATACATACAAAAAGATCTCTTTATCCAAATATAATTGATAAGTAAGTGAGCAAGGCACCGGCTATCATTCCAATTAGTTCATTTTAAACCAACAAAATATAATAATAATAATAATAATAAAACTAAAAAGAGAAATTTACCTCGAAAAGTTTATGGAGCAAACACCGTAATTTCAGTCCATAATTGTTCCTCGAAATTCTCAATTCCTTGCTCTGAGCTGTTCTCCTCTTCCTCCTTCAAAATCAAATTAATCAACCATTCCATTGAGTTTCTCAGTACCAGAAATTATTACTACTTTCATGAACTTCATGGCGTCCTTACCGCTTTCCGCCATCTCCGGCCACCGGAATCTCACATTTCCATGGCCACTACTCCTCCTACTGACAGCAATACTTTCACCTAATTCTCTCACATTCGCCTCGCCTTGCCGGGCCTCCTGCGGCAACATTCCGATCAAATACCCCTTCGGAATCGACGACGGCTGCGGAGCGCCTCAATTCCGCCGCATGTTCAACTGCTCTACAGATCTCTTCTTCCTCACTCCCTCCGGCAGTTACAAAGTCCAATCCATCGATTACGACAAGCAATCCATGGTGATCTACGATCCAGCGATGTCGACTTGCTCAATCCTCCAACCGCACCACGATTTCATCATGACCGACATCCAATCGATCATCATTCCGCCGTCGCCAGACACCGTCTTCGCTCTCCTCAACTGCTCGATCGACTCTCCAATCCTGAACCACTACAAGTACCTCTGCTTCAATTTCTCAGGCCATTCCTGCGATGAACTGTACGGGGCTTGCAATGCGTTCCGAGTGTTCCATCTGTTGACGAACAGTAGTTCGCCGCCGTGCTGTTTCACTGGATACGATACGGTGAAGTTGATGAGTATGAACATTCTGGATTGTTCGCATCACACGACGGTGTTGAATTCGGAGAATCTGAAAGGCGTTGGAGCTTTGGATTGGGAATACGGGATGAAATTGAGCTTTTCGGTAGCGGATTTGGGATGCGATCGGTGTGCGAAATCGGGAGGAAGTTGTGGATTTGATACTGAAACGGAAGGATTGTTGTGCCTTTGCTCTGTTTCTTCCAATCATACTAGGGATTGCGGTAACGCCTCTTTTGCATTACATTGCTTTCAATAACCTTTTTTTAAATATCTTGTTTTTATTTCTAAACTTTTAATTTTAGAAAAAAATATCATTTTTTATCTCTAAGTTTTGAGTCTAATTTTTATTTAGTTCATATATTTGAAAATGTTACATCTTTAGTCTTTAATTTTTGAGTTTGATTTTAATTTAGTCTCTCGATTTCAAAATGTTGCCGATTTTCACTAAATACTTATTTTTTGTATTTAGTATTATTGTTTATTAATTCATTTAAAATAATTAAAAGAATTATAATTAACTAAGTTTCACTATTTTTATCACTAGAATTAAATTTAAAATTTTACTTTATAATATTTTAAATTAATTAATTATTATTAACATCAGAAATCGAGAGTGAGTATTTATTGAAAATTTGAGATTAAAAATGTAGATCTTAAAACCTAGGGACCAAATTAAATTGAAACACAATTCAAGTCTTAAGAGTAAAATTGTAACATAATTGAAATAAAACTCAAAACTTAAGAGCTAAAAGTTCAATATTTTGAAATTTAAGAACCAAATTGAAACTAAACCAAATATCTAGGGGCAAAAAAATATTTTTTCCCTTAATTTTATATTATTTAAGTTAAAATATCATTTTTAGTTTTTTATTTGAGTTTAAAAATTTATAGAGTACATTAACTAAAATTTGATATTTGAAAGTACAAGAACGAAAATAGAAGAAAATTTAAAGTATATATATGAAAATGGTTTATTATTTTAGGCTTTAAATTTTAAAAACATCAACTTTTTTTTAATACAAAAGAAAAAGGAAACAAAAGTGTAGGTTGGATTTTGAACTTTTATTTTTACGTCATTTTAGTCTCTAAATTTTTTTAAAACAACTATTTTTATCTTTATTATGTTAATTTTTTTCCATTTAATTTTCACTTGTTTAATATACTTCTCTAATATATGCAACTTGTAATCATACTCATATTAACAATGTAGTACACATACTTAAAAATATGTTATTAATTTGTAAGAAAAGAAAAAAAAAACACAAAGATTATTTTGTGAAACTTGAAAGTGAAAAAGACTAGACATTTTTAGTAACCAAAATGACAAATTGGATGAAAATATACATCTTAAAAATTTAAAAATGAATGTTAATTAAAATATACTATGAACTTTTTCGTATTAAAAAATTTAATTATGTCATTTTTATAATTAGCAATGCTCATATCTAGTTTTTTCCAAACTTTGTTTTGAAATTTAAGTTTTGAAAATGTACATGTAAAATTATTTTTAGTTTTTATTTATGGGTAATACTTGGATACATTCCAAGATGCACCTATGTTTGTGCATCATTTTCACCACTCACATAAAAGAAAATATTAAAATATTTCAAAAAAAATAAAAAAATAAATAAAATTTAGCACATGACAAATTATGATTAGACAATTTGGTGGAATGCATAAAGATAGGTGTTGTCTGAGATGCACCTAAATATGTGATATTAAAAGGTTGTATTTGTGTTTTTTCAGTTGGTGGAAACATTATCAGTGGAGGACCAAATCAGGCATCGGTTGTATTCATCGGAGAATTCATATTTCTTTTCTTAAGCATTCTTAACATAACTCTAAGTCAGTATTGAAATATATTATTTAAAACAAATTAAAAAAATGAATTGAAGTTTGTATCTATTTGAACTCGGACTTTCAAAAATATCTTATTTATCTTCTATTAAATAAAAGTTTGAATATTATGTCTGATGGAACTATTATTATTATTATTTTAATGTAAACATAAACTCTTAACTTTATGTTGAGTAGATAATATGAAAAATGGGAGAAAAAATTGTTTAAATTTATTTTTACAAATAAAAATATCCCTAACCTAAGATTAAAAAGGGGAAGCTATTTACATAAAATAGCAAAATTTAATAATGTTAATAGAAGTCTATTAGTGCCTATTAATATTTTTTTTTTTTTTTTTTTTTGCTATTTCTATAAATAATTTGAACATTTGACATTTTTCTATATGTGAAAATTAAATGTGGGATGGAGGATTGAACTTCGACCTCTTGAATATACATGTCAAAACTACTGAGCTAAGCTCATTTTAGCTCTATAATAGATATCGATAACTTGTTTTGTTTGCAACTTCTTTTATTATAAGTTTTGCAACTCATTCTATTATTATACAACGTTTTCAATTTTTTTTTGGTTATATGGTGTCATAACTTTGAATTTTTCTTTTCTAAAAAAGATAATTTCTTTGTAATACTACACTCAATTAATACTCTCTCCATGCTTAATTACCCCGTTTAAAATTGTATTTTCTTAATATACAAACTTTCATTGCAATTATTCCATACATTTCTTCTAGATCTTATGAATATATATTGCTTAATTATTTAATATAATATTTCATAATTTTACACAATTGTTTTTTTATTTGATTTAATTAAATTTCTTACAAAATAATTGACATATTCTTCATGGATAACGTTCGTTTCATTTCTTCTTTTTTCTTTTTCTTAATACTATTTTCTTATTCATCATCACATATGCCTTTTTTATTTAGAAAATTTTAGTATTCACTTCATCAATGAAAAGTAAAAAAAAATGAATGAAATTATTCTATAAATGTGTAAATTCGGATAGTGTTTACTATTGAAATTGAGTTGTTTATACCCAACTTTAGAAATTGGCAAGCCAAATGGCCCTTTCATACATATAGTTCATATTATAATGATTTGATTTTTTATATATTGCATTTATTGTAGGTAAATTAAGTAAATGACCCAGTTGTGGTTATTCTATTCATTAAAATGTTGGTGACACGTAATACTTTCAAAATTTATAATCAAAACCCTATTTGAATTGCAATAGATTCCATTTGCGAGGACTTCTATTTGTTACCACCATATGTCGATGGTATGGATATTATCAAATTTTCTATATATACCATAATAGCAATAATTGTATTCTTTTTTTTTTCTTTTTTTTTTTTTTGTTTAAGAAATAACAATAATTGTATTTAAAGTTTCATGATATATAGCAAAATATCCATCAAGACAAAATTTATATATCTAGTTTACATGTGGTTCTTCACCATGCTATTGATATACATTAATGTAACACCTACTTGAACCATACAACCCCATGGATGCAAAATTGAGGATTGGCTCTTAACATATACACTCTGATTTTTGTCATAATTTCAATGGATGCAAATGAGAGGATTGGCTTCTTATTATTATATATACAATAAACTTCAAAAACAAAATTCTAAAAAAAATGTTAATAAAATGGAGCCGTAGTTTTTACAAACATTTTTCCATTTTTACTTTAACTAAGAATTCAAATGTTTGTTTAAAAATGGTGAAGATAACAAAAAAAATTGTGCAAATCATAGTAAGAAAGTTGGGAGGAAACAAGCGATGTTTCAAAAACAGAAAATAAAAAAGAAAATATTATGAAAGAGGAATCCACATTTTATATAACATAATAAATATTACAACCGGTAAATCCAAGTACAAAATGCAAGCTACATGGTCAATTGAACATCACTCAACTAGTTAAGATATGTGACGCCTAGCGGCTGGTTGAAGGTTGGGTGAGAGGAAGACCGGCATGAAGGAGAAGTTGGCCGGACACTAGTCGTGTGATGGAAGCAGCAACTGGTCCGGGGTAGGGTTAACGTGAAGAAGAAGTTGGGGGAGAGAGATGGAGAAATAAAATTTTGATCTTTCTTTCTTAACCTCTTTTCTTTTTCTTTTTTAACCTCTTTTATTTTTCATTTTCTAATGGATAATTTGGGAAGGAGGGAAATGAAAATGAGGGAGAGAGAGACAAAGAAATGAAAATCAAAAAATTGTTTGGATTTAAAAGACAGAGTCACCTACAATGTCGATTTTAAACCGACATTATAAATACACCTACAATGTCAGTTTAAAACCAACATTAAAGATCAGTTTTTTTTATATATATAAGAAACTAAGAAACTAACATTGTGCATCCGTTTTTAGTTTTTTCCAACTGATATCAAAACTCAGATTTCTTGTAGTAACTCTTGATGTAGAGGTTTGAGGTTCATCAAATCGCCGAACCCCATTTAAGTTCAAATTTTTATAATCCAACTAACATAAAGTATGTACTATCAACCTTAAGATCAAAGGTTCGAGTCCCCCACCTCACATTAGCATTTAATTTATTTATACAAATCCAAATATACGTACAAATCCATGTTTCTAACGTCATACTTCACACATCATGAGCGGAAGATTCCACTAGAGAGTTGAATTTGATAATTGTCATAAATAGCACAAAAAATTTCCTATTTTCACAAGTAGTACCCTTTTTGTCAATTCTTGTAATGTCTTGTCTCAATGCATCCAGGCTAGATCAATATTGAGATAGAAATAAAAACTTTAATATTCTTTTAATAACACATTCGAATCACCAACTTTTTGAACTTTTTCGGTAGAATCTTGGTTAAGATGACGAACAAAATTTAACAAAATTGGTAAAAAAAAAAAAAAAAAGTTTGGATGTTTCGCCCAATTGTTTTTGAATTTAAGCCCTCAATTGAATCTAGACAAAGATGACAATCAAGATTGAACAAAATAGAGAAAAAAACAAGTACAAAAGTTCGAGCCAATTCTTCTTACATTATTGTATGGTCAATTTTTGTATGGGTAGTAGAGATGGTTTATTCTTTTCTATTTTTTTCGTCCTCAAATTTGGTTTCTTAGATTTCCTTACTCTAAATTTCGAAAAAAGATTCTCACATTTACATTTTGACTAAATAAAATCTCTCAAATACTTCCAAACCCCATAAAAAAAATCAAAACAACAAAATCTAAAAACTTCTATTCCATAAGTCTTATCTTTGTTTTCATGTCAATATCGATTTTTGTGTAGACGGTACACCTTGTTAATAAAACAAGAGCAATTATTAGGTGTAGACGTGCAGTCTAAGTTGCATCCATTCCCATACTCCTCTTTTCTTTACATACTAAAAATAAAATAAAAATAATTCAATAAAAATTTATCACAGGTAGATTATTATTTGGTGTTACTTGGACTACACAAAAGATGGTGTCAGGCTACACTCGAGTTTTTTTTCCTTAAAACGATTGGCGAAAAATGGTATCTCAAATATTAAAGGAAAATTTGTATGGATAACCCAAAATTTAGGTCCAAAATAGCAAATAACCCATTTTTTTTTAAAAAAAAATGACAATTGATCTTTTGTTAATACCAAAATAAACTCGCGCATGCGGAAGAGCCATCACTATCTCGCTCTTTCTTTTCTTTTCCTCAAAGATCACTCTCCTCTCACATTTAAAGGAGGTGTGGTTTTTCGCCCAAGTTAGCCACGCCGGAGAAGAAGAAGGAAAGAGAAGGTTAAAAAAGAAAAGAAAAAACAATTTCGTAAAAGTTGCTCGCCAAAGAACAAGAAGAAAAGAATTTGAAGGAAGAGCAAATTGATAATTTCACACATGTATGATATGATGAATTATCAATGGTTTTTAAAAAGTGGGACACTCGTCATTTTGGGCTCCAAAATGAGTGGAACAGTGCAATTTTCCCAAGATGAAAAACTTCTTGTGCTATAATGACCGAGTTGAATTCTATCTCAAATGTAATCAAATGACAGTCACGAGGATGTGAAGGCTGGCATCAAAGATAATTTATGATTAAATGAAGTGAGAAATAGTTAAACTTTAAATACTATCATGTTAGAGAACGAAAAAAACTTCAACAAACTCCTACATTTCAGTTAAAGGAAAACACTGGCCTTTTATCAGGTTCTCCCCTCACTCAACGGCAACATCATGCTTCTGGTCTGGCTTCAAAGAACTATCCTGAAAGCGCAAAGAAGAAAGTCAAATTCGACGGTAAGATCACAGCTAAAATGAAAACTAACTGCAAAAACGAAAATTTATGCATCTTCTAACAGTACAGGGAGGAAAGGAGCTCTTTTCAACTTTAAGGATAACCGATTGAAAAGCGAAATGCTGACCTTCGTACAGATGTATATATAGTGCACATCAGGATTCTGCCCAAGCACGGTTTCTAGCAGGCTCGTGTCGTTGTCAAGTGGAACAGGTTTCAAGAGGTCCCATTTTGGAGGGTCAGTCCTTTTTTCTGAAACATATTTCTCTGCAAGTTGTCGATAAGAGATAAGAATGACATGATAGGAAAGTCATTACAAGTGTTTCTAGAGCGGTTTAAAGACTTGAAGTATAGTGAAGAACAATGATTGGAATAAAATTTATTCAATAAATAGTTGTCAAATAGGTTGTGGGTTATAAAATTTGTCAAAACCCAGTATTGAAGACTTTATTCTCTAGTCTATTAATATCTGAGCATGTGCTAAGGAGAAAAAGGAACTCAGTATATGATCATCATAGATTGGCCTAGAGATAAATAAGGAGCATGACCTTGATAAAGGACTAAGGGTCATTGATTCAATCTATGGTGGCCACGTACTTAAGAGTTAATATCCTACAAATTTTCTTGATACATAAATGTTGTAGGATCAAATGAGTCAAAGTACGCGTAAACTGACCAGAACACTCGTGATATCAAATATATATATATAACAAATTGATCACACATCATAACAAGTTTGGATGCCTAAGAAGTTTAGGTATTATATAAACCTCCTACAAAAAAAGCAAAGACATTGTGTGGAACTGAAACACTATAAGGGGCAGAGGCATAAAATATGCCCGTGTTTCCGTGCAGCTGTGGTTGAACTAGAAAATGAAATAAATAGACTCGAAGAACACTTTGTACCGATTTAAAACCACTAAATAGCTTAAATTTAGTTTTGATCAGACCTGTGACATGAAGCTTTATCAATGAGAAAGAACGTTTCAGTAGACTTAGTCTATACGTGGGAGCTCCATATGTAACCTGCAGATTTGAAGCAAAACACAGTGATTATTCCTTGCATGTAACACTAACAAACACATTCAAGGAAACAGGGACGAGTACTAACTACAGAATTTACCAAAATATATACTCCATTTTCCTTGAGGACCCTATAGTTTGTCATCAACTGCTTCAATATATGGTGAACAGATCAAGAAAGAAAATTTATACATAAAAATAAAGAACTGAAAGATAATCATCTAGTCCATTGTTGCGATTTACCTCCAAACTTCTTCAAGCATCCTAGTCGCATTTTCCCGTGAATTATTTCCACACTAAAATTAAAAGTTGCCCATATATAAGCAATTAATGTAGAAAAGATAAACCTATCAAAACACTCAACACTCACCAATAGAGAGTCTAGGGTACCTGGAAACATCACATAGAAATAATCAAAATGTTGAGGAGAGAAAATTGGAAAACAACACACTCATGCGCACACAATAACAGTGCACGGAGAGAATTAGAAATTGTGTACATGGGGATTACTACACCTTTGTCAAGAACGGCATCGAAAGAACATATTTCAAATGCACTCATATTACGAACATCCATTGTCATATCTGTTCGATTATAAAGGAACGTCAATGAATACTTGAATCATGAATTAAATTTAAAAATTCCCATCATGTACAGTCTAATTATAAACAATGATATAGATAATACAGTTCAACTTCAAAGAGCAACGGAATGAATTTGAATTCTTCATTGTAAGAGAGCAAGGGTCATTTGGCTTGCAAACTAAGTCTGTATAGCTTGAATTTATGAAATCAAACTTACCTAAACACACTTTCCCACACCAAACGCTAAAATATAAAACTATAGAATAGATTTCTGTAGTTCATTCTTCTCCAAAATCTAGATAAACAAACTAGGACTCGTAATTCCAAACTACACTAACCAGGCAATATCTCCTCTAAAATTACGAAGAACAATAAAACGCCAATTAAACAAAAAGGAAGCGAAAAACGTACACTTCAACTGCGGACGATTACAATACTTCTTCTGCATTGCTTCGATCACAACAGATGATATATCGACATTGACCACATCCACATAGCCATCGTCGACCATGCCTTCGCTAAATGCTATGATAACCAAAAAAAAAAAAAAAAACCACAAATAATGCCAATAAAACGCCTCTTTCATACAAACAGAGTCGAAATGCAATGCGATAGCAGTTAGTAACAGATCTGGTAAAGAAGAATGAATCCAAAAAGGCGAAAATGGAGAAGAGGAAAACCTGAGTTGCCGCAACCGACGGCGAGGATGCGATGATGGCGAGAGACATAGAGATTGATCAATGGAGCCAAGGAGTGATACTTCTGGTACCAATCAAAGGGGCCAGATTCATTGGAATAGCGATTGTCCCAATACGAGGGCTCGCCGTAGGCCTGTGTACAAGTCTCCGTCGCCATGATTGATGATTTCTGCTTCTCACTGATCTGTGTCGTCTTCTCTTCTTCTTTGAAAATTTGATTTGGAATTTTTCCAAATTTCTTTATTCTGTTGGCGTTGGGGTTTTATATGGTCGAAATCTGGAAGGTACTGGAGGAATGGAAGTTGCTTTCTTGTTGCACAAAGGTGGTTTGTTGTCTTAGCTTCGAACAAAAGGCCATGGGTGTTTCTGTCATTTGATGAATATAACGACCCAACTTTATTTATTTATTTATTTTTATTATTATCTTGAAAAGAACGACCCTTCTTTAGCACACATTATGATCCAAAAAAATCGATCAACCCAACCCAATTCGTACAGTTTGGGTTAGGTTATTAACTCATTTGACTGGGTTTGATTCAAATAAATAAAAATTTTATGGGTTGGATTGATTCATGGGTTTACCTAATATAATTCAAACCAACCCGAACCAATCCGAATTTATTATTAACTTTAAAATATTTTTTATTATTTATAACACAATTATTTATGCATATAATGATTTTAATTTTATTTAATTTCAATATTTTTTTTGAATAATTTATTCTTCAACAACTATTAAAAGTAGTTTATTTGTACTTTATAAAGAAAATTTCCACTATATAAATTAAAATTGAGTTGTTAATCTTAATTTAATATATGAAAATAATTAAATTAGATTTTTACATATTTACATTTTACTTCTTTACCCGGTTAACCCAAACCAACCTAACCCAAATATTTTATGGTTGGGTTGGGTTCATTTTTTAATATGAGTTATTTGGGTTGAAAAAAATTTTACAACCCGAACAATTCTTGGGTTTAAAAAGTCTTTCAACTCAACCCATAAATACTCCTAATTATCATCTTTCAATTTGGATTAAACAAACTTTTAGTCAAGGGAAACTAATTATTTTATATTCTAAATTTCTTTTAAAAAAATTGTAACATGCAATTTTTTTTTTTTTTTTTTTACAACAAGGCTTTACTTAAATTTTTTCTTATATGATTGTATTTCATATTTTCATATATGTATTTTGTATCAAGTTTTGAAATTAAATTTCAATTTAAATAATTATTTTAGATGTGTTTGATACTATATTTATAAACCAATGTAGTTGTCCACTAAATAGTAGGATGACCACAAGCTAATACTAATTAAGTTATAAACTAATACTAATTAATAAACTATTGTTGTTACGCTAAAGAGGCATTGAATTTGTAACATGATATATTGTATTTTGAAACATGTTTATCCTTGTTTAATATAACTAGTTGGAAGACATGTGTGTTACACATGACTAAAAAATTTTATGAAAAAATTTTATGACATAAAGTTTTAAGAAATAATTTAAATTTAATTGAATATCCATTGAATTTAATTAGTAGATAAAGTTTTTAAAAAATTTGTTAAACTAAATATTTCTTGTTTCAAGTTAATTTACAATAAATAAATATGTAAAAATAGATGGATGAATCAAATTAAAATACAAAATTATATACTTGAAATGAACTTGTGAAGTAAAATTGGTAAAGAGTGACATAGGAATATAAATGACTTTTATTATGGGGTAGTTGGTTACTTTTTGGAAAAAAAAGAGAGAAAAATATATTTCAAAATAATTATATACCTTCATTTAAAAAAAGTAAATAAATATTTAATAATTGTGACATTGAATAAAGAAAAATCTCTTTGTAAACAAAATTGGATGTTGTTTTCCTATTATATTATATTAGGATTCAATCTATCAAATCATTTTTTAAGAAAAATTATAATAATTAAATTTTCTCATGTTTTAAAGGTTTTTTTAAGTGTTACTCAGATTTACTTTTTTAGTTTGTTTGAGACTTGATTTTGATGAATTTTTTTTTAATATGCTACTAAGATATGAATTTTTTAAAAGAAAAATTCAAAATCAACAAAGTAAAAAACTATGATCATATTAAAATATTTATTTAGAAAAATAAAAATACCTTCATATTTTAATTTATTTGTTCTAAAATATAAAACTTCAAGAGCTTTTAATATCTAAATACAGTAAATATATATAAATATATTACAGTGAATAAAGATACAAAAAAAGATTGATGAATCAAATTAAAATACACAATGATATAGTTAAATTAGAATAAAATTTGTGAAATATAGTTGATATGAAAGTGACATAATAACATAAAATATTAGTTTGATTATGGGGTAATTCTTTGATGGTTGCTTTTTGGAAGGAAAAAAAGGGAGAAAAAAAATCATAAGAAGCATATTTCTCATTTTTTTTATTAAGGGAAAATCCCATCGTAAACAAAAAAAATTTATATGCATGGATAACAATTGTATGGTTCTTCCTATTATGACTTTTTTTTTTCTTTGATGATATGGACAATTTTTGTGAATTTTTCTTAAAATTTGATAAGTGAAATTGAATGTTGTTTTCTTATCATTAAGATCCCAAATCATAATTTTTTAAAAAAATTATAATAACTAAATTTTTTTTTTAAAATTATAATAATTAAATCTTTTTAAAAAAATTATAATAATTAAATCTTCTCTTATTAGTGTTTTAATTTTTTGTATTGTTAAATCAAATTTACATTTTGAATTTATTGATACATGATTTTAATGAATCTTTCTTTGAGTATGCCACTAAGTTAAGAATTTTCAAACAGAAAAATATAAACAACAACACCAAAAGCAATGATTAGAGGAAAAAACTACCTTCATATTTTAAATATTAAAATATTAATTTATTTTTCTTAAAATATAAAACTTCCTTTTGTTTTTAACATGTAAATACAATAAATAAATATATATATGTGACCTTAATATTTCTTTAACAATAAATAAATAATTCTATATATGTTAATGAAAGTGGTCAATTTAACCCAAATGTGAGCAACTAAATCAAACATTAAGTTTAAAAAAATCAACCAAATAAAATTTGAAAATTTGAACTTACTAATTTTAAAAAATCAACAAAAGGTATGCCTAAACATAATGTACCATGATGGATTGAATCAAAATATCTACAATGATGGATTTCAAAATGAGGTGGGAAGAATCTACATTGCTCATTGAAAAAACTATGTATATGATAATAATAGAGAAATAAATTTGAAAAATTGAACTTACTAATTTTAAAAAATCAACAAAAAAAAAAAAGACTACTAAATTTACAATGGTAGATTGAACTAAAACTTCTACGATAATGGATTTAGAATTGAGAATGAGAAGAATTTGTAATGCTCTTAAAAAGAGCTATGTATACAATAATAATAGGGATATAAATTTGGAAATTAGCCTCTACATAGAAAAACAAAAACGTGAAATTTGGATTTGGATTTAGATTAGAAGTTTTCACAAACTATTCAATTTTAAATCACAAAAAGACAAATTACCAGGAAGTGTAAACAATACAAAAAGAAGGCCAATATCATGCTTCAAGATTGTATTCCATTGCAGAGATTTAAAGGAAAAGTATGGAACAACATGTTGTAAATATGGAGAAATTGTGGGTTACCAATATGAGGAAGGATTGATAAAACACAATCGTAACAAACAATCACAAGAAAGGATGGGAGTAAGTAGAATAAGTGATAATTAGTAACTAATCTATGATATGAAAGAGAATAATAAGTAGCAACTAACGTAGCAAATGGAGGGTAAGAGATGAGAGTGTATAATGGAAATTTGTTTAAAATTAAAGGGTAATATGGGAAGATAAAGATTCTCCCATATATCTCCATTTAATATAGTATAGATATAGATATGGGTTATGCATTTAAAATTATAAATTTCAAAATATAAATATATTGAAAACATAAAAATTTCGTCTTTAAAATTCACATTGTTTTTATCACGAAATTTAGACAATTTTCAAAGACGAAATCTAGTTTATATGTCAAACACAAGAATTTATACTAAATTCTGTTTGTAATATCTTGAACCATATATTCAAATTAGCAATATAGGGAGATAAAAAAGTAAATAACAACCACGATCTAAACTCTATTAGGGATTTCAAAAATCATAAAAACATTTAAGGTCCATTTAATAACCATTTCGCTTTTTGTTTTTGGTCTTTTAAAAATTAAGTTTATTTCTTCTTTATTTCACTTTTTTTTTTTTTTTTTGGTTTTTGAAAAGTGTCATTTGAAAGATCATTTAGTTTTTCAAATCTCAAGACCATTTTTAAGATTCCTGATGAAAATAAGAATGAAGTTAAAATATTATTTGTTTTTCACTTTAGCTTTCATTTAGTCTACTTTAGTCTCTATACCTTCAATAAATCATAAATTTACTCATTCAAAGTTTTTAGATTTTTTTATAAGAAAAAAATCAACAAATAATATATGGACAAGGAAGGTTATTTTAAAAATTCATTTAAAACATAAGTACTAAATTTAGAATTTTGTGAGTACAGTGATAACGGGAACCAAATGATATTAAAGTTTTCTTTCAGTCTTAGGCCTGTTTAGGAGGTCGGAATGTAATCAAAATTAAGATAGAAAAAAAGTTGAGTTGAAAATTATCAGAACGAAATGAATTTAATACTACAGATCGATGATTTTTAAATATATTACATTACAGATTCGAATCAGCACAACAGTCCAAAAATTATTAAACTAAAAAAAACTGAGAGTAGAATAATCCACGAGAAATTCGATTCAAGAAAAGATTACATCTACGGCCCACCATTAGATGTTCACAGTGTTGGGGACTCGGGATCCCGCCCATATTTCAGTCCCTATCTCATTCAGATGCATCTATGCTCAACGCAAAATTTTCCATCAATTGGGTTTCCTGTAACTCTTTTTTTTTTTTTTTTTTGATTTTTTTTCATAATTTTTTAATTTATTCTCAACAAATAGAATTTTAAAAAAATTTCATGTTTAGGTGGATCATTTCCAATATAATTTCCATTTAAAGAAAACATTATGAATTTCATAATAGAAACAATAATATTGCATGTGTTAATATAATTAAAATGTCCAGTTTCTAAATTTTAAATTTTAAATTTTAAATTTTACAACATAGACTTCTAATTTCTGTAAGTCTTCTTTCAGTATCATATAATAATAATAATAATAATCGGGGCAAGAGCCTCATGTAATTAGGATCCCGACAGGTTAGATGGACATCCAGTATCCAACCAGGAATAACACCAACTAATGTTTGCAAAGTTCTGAAGCAAACAAACAGCCTGGAAAGAGTTTCAAGTATGTTTGTTAATAAGATTACAAGCAAAAATCTCAAAACTTTCATACTTCCAGATTCTGAATCTGGCAGCAAATTATTGAGAAATTACCACATTTATCAATCTCCAGACCTGTAAATCATATTCACAGGTAGGCTATTTCACCTCCAATCTCAAAGGATTTAGAAAAGAGTGGACCATTCAACTTAATTCTCATCCACCATCATTTACTCCTATCAGCAACTTTATCTCAGTAAAACTTCATAATCCATTATTTTACAAAATTGTTCAAAACAAACCCACACTACACCAAATGTAAGATTCCATGACACTCAAAATAATTACCAGTCCCCACTACCTTTCGTGACTATTTTTTTCAGTCAATGAATCGAACATCAAGAAAAAAGTATCAATGACACTACACAAAAACTTCTAGACCACTGTGTTAGTTTTTCGTTTCAGATGGGGGCAGGGTAGGACATCAATAGTCAAAGGTCGTTGAGAATTAAGAAATAAGACCTGAAAACGAAACCGCTTGCCTGGTCGATATCAATCTGGTTCTTGCAATTACATAATGTAACTATTTCTTCTTTCTTCCACCCTTGCCTTTTGAAGGTCCTGCCGTTGATGATGATGCAGGCTCCTGCTTCTTTGTCCTCCCAGGATGTCTAGGAACAAGTTCGGCTATACGAAGCATCAGTTGTTTTCCTGCAATATAGCCAGATATCTCATGTAAAATTGTGCCAGATATCTCATGTAAAATTGTAATCATTAGGGTATTTTTATTGATAATAAGAACTTGGAGGGGAATTTTGAAACATTTAGGTCAAATTACAAGTTTGGTTCTTAAACTTTCATGTTCACGTCATGTGTCTAATAGTTCCACAAGCTTACAACTTCTTATTTAATAGGTTTATGAACTTTCAATTGAGCATCTAATAAAATTTTAGTATATTTGACCTTTTTTCCATTGAATTTCAATTTCGTGTCTTAAAGGTTCGAAAAAAGTGTCTAATTAGATTAAATATTTAAGGACCTATTAGACATATAATTGAAAGCTCAAGGTCTTATTAGACATATTAAAGTTGAACCTACAAAATACAAATTTGGAACCTATTAATCAATTTTTAGAGTTATAAGGAACAGAAGTTTATTGAATTAACTTGTAATTTAACAGAACTTTTTCAAAGAAAGACACTTTCTTTGAGGAGAAAGTTGGACAAACTGTTGCAGCTGTTAGCTAGACAGATAAACTTATCCAAAATACTTGAACTGATACCACTACTAGGGATTAGATGTTTGGTTAATCAAGCAGCACAGTTTAAAATATACTTGCAGAATCTCACATCCACAAATCATCACTATAAGTCAGTTGATATGATATGTTCTGTGAAAGGTAGTATGGAAAGGCTGAAAATCAAAGGGCCAAGGCAGAGAAAAAAGGGTGGGAACTAGGACTTTGTTTCATTCCTAAGAGAGCTGCGATGTTAACACTCTGGATTTGAAATAAGCTTCAAACAGAATTTTCAAGGTGTTTCAATCAAATAGAAGGACAAATTTTCTCTTTAATAAATGGGATGAATGTTGAAAGAATTTATTTAGAAGAAAAAATTTATTTAGTTAAAAAGTTGGTACATGTTTGCTTATTAGTTTATTATAAATTTGTTGATGAAGAATAGACAACTTTTTCAATATTAATGGGTAGAAGGACTCGGGGAGCTCCTCTCCTTTTTGGGCTACCCTCCAATGTTTCTTTATGGACTAATTTCATCTTTATAAATCTACTTCATGTAAAAACCATACAGTTAAATTTATTTTATGCATGCCAAAATTCAACCTTTATGCATTGACCAAATACTAAGGGATGGTGCATTTTTTGCTTCTTAAAATCGTAAGTGTCTGGACCGACTTACGCTCACCAACTAATCTCATGGGACAACTGCCTAAAGCTTCACCCTCGATATGAACCAAAAAAGTTTGAGAAAAAAATTTAAATCCTATAATTTCCAGAAAGGATGTTAAAGTCTTTATTTCGTTTGGAATGAGAGATATTTGAAGGATATCCAGAGACAAGCACAAGCCTTACTGGAAGTAATAGCTGGATTAGACAGAGTTCCATCCTCCTTCTTCAGCAGAACCCGCACTCTCCCTCTTTGCATGA
Organism: Benincasa hispida; assembly: GCF_027475165.1. NCBI lineage: Eukaryota > Viridiplantae > Streptophyta > Magnoliopsida > Cucurbitales > Cucurbitaceae > Benincasa > Benincasa hispida. Next base: position 24,856,111 of record NC_143478.1, read on the forward strand.
AATCACGAGGATATGCTTTATCAATCTGCAGGAATGCTATAAATATAAACCAAAAATCTTTGCTTGTTTTTCTGTTGAAAGAAACAAAAATGTGGATTTTCAGTCACCAAAGCAAAAATTCAGGACAAATGGAAACCACTCGCTATTGGTTGTGAATTCATATAAGGCCTTGTTTGATAATTATTTGATTTTTGGATTTTGAAAATTAAGCTTCGAAACTCTGCATTCAGCTCTAAATTTGTATGTTATGTTGTCCACTTTTTACTAACAATTTTAAAAATCAAGCCATGTTTTGAAAACTAAAAAAAGTTTAAAACCATGGAAAGAAAATTGGAAGAAAACAAGCATAAAGTTCAAAAGCATAGCTAAAAACAAAATGGTTACCAAACATGGCCTAAATGATTATTGGATTTAAATTGAAATTTTGATTTCCCTAATGATGTAAGAAAACAATCCAATTAAAACATTCTATCAATTATCACAGGTTCACATAAACTCAATGCAGGCTGCAGGTAACTTCAACACAAACAGGCAGCAGAGATAACAAAAATTAAAAGGAAGGTAAGATCTTTAACGATGACAGATGATTGCTAGAAAACCTCAATGGCAAAAGGCAGTTTGAGATGACTGCAGCAATCCCCAATCTCAGCACACGTAGGATTCTCACATGCTTTACTAACACCTATACGTCTTCCTTCAGCAATTGTTTTCTTTGAATTAATATAGATGGGATACAACACTACCCATCTCTTTATGTTGGGAATTTCTCCATCCATATTCCAACCAAATTCCTATCATAATGCACATTCAGTCAAATATAGGGCAAAAAGAAACACATTCTGGCAATTAAAAAGCACCTAATTGAACAGGATTTCAACTACTTAACAAATTCCTCGCTGGGAAGAACCCAGTTGTCTAATGACAAGAAATGGAATAAATTCCTCATATGACATGCCAATTACTGCCTATGAGATTCTGTAGAACAAAAGAAAAACAATCCGAAAGCGTTGCAAACCTCTTAGAGCACAAGGATCGTACGAAACAAGTTACATACCTACTAAACCAAGAATCAATTGATTACGAATAGCAAATCGAGAAGCTAAACAGAGATCTGATTTTTCTGTTCCTGCCGAACAGCGAAAATTGGCGAAATTGAGCGAGAGAATCGGAAAAGGAAATGGGGCGAGTCCGATGGCAGAATAGGATTATTTTATTTTATTTTATTTTATTAACGCCACCGAAGAGAAGAAGAGAAGAAAATTGAAATAAAATCTTTCATGGAAATAACAAAAATGCTACCGGTGGGCTTTAGTCCTTGCGTTGTGGGTTTTTTTAGATTTGAGACCCAAATAAAAAATGGCCACGGGTAGAAAAAGTAATGGAATGTGGTCTTCTGCTGATGTCATCTACGTGTGATTTTACCCCTCCGTCCCTAAAATGCACTCTGCATGCCTAGGCCTACCAAGGAACTCGATCCTCAATTACCCGTCACTCGGTCCTCGATTACTCGTTACTCAATCCTCATTGGCTCGTTACACGATCCTCAATGTACAGTCACTCGATATCCGAATGCATGGTCACTCGTTACGTGTGCAGTCAATACGTGTATACTCGATCATAGTCACATCATACTCGATACTCGATTAATTTATACTCGATCAGTTTGAACTTTCTGAATTCTTACCCCGTTTGAAGTCTATTATTTCACCATTTAACTCGTTTCTTAGACTATTCTCTCTTGTCTTATGATTCTATATCCCTCGACAATTGCACCTCAATACTCGAAACTCTCTCGATTCTCTCTGCATCAGGTAACATTATTCTCTTTGTTTATATTTTGGCATTATTTGTCTCTTTGTTTGTTATATTTTGTCATCATGCACTTACATGTTCCTCAATACTCGACCGATATGATTTTTATTTTAGTTTTCATATCTTATATGTTTGGCTGGAGCTCGAATATTTTTCGTTTCGGTTTTCATATTTCTGGTATTTCGAACCGTTTAGGGTTTAGGGTTTGAGTAGGATAAGTCATGAAGGTGGAAAATCAAACCAAATTCTCGATGATCGACCATTTAGTCACATGTAATGTAGCATGTATCGTGTATCTGGTATTGAGCAATCATGTATCATGTATCGTGTATCATGTATCGAGTATCATGTATCGTGCATCGAGTATCGTACATCGTGTATCGAGTATCGAACAAAATGCTTAATTTCTAGTGCTCTTTATTATTTTGTGCAGTATGGCTAAATAATTTAAGATTCTTCCCCGGGATCGTTTCCCAGGCCAATCGACCAACCTATCCTCTCACATTGGGATGACTAACAAGATTATGAAAGAGAAGCTTACTCCCACTCAGGTTGCCTTCTTCAAGAAAACGATATTTAGGGTATTCGTGGACATGGATATTATCTCCAACAATCCATTGGTCTACTACATTCTATTGAAGGAGGTTTTAGATGATAAGAATGATGCAATGACCTTTGATTTGAATGGTACGGTTGTTACTTTCTCCAAATAAGACTTCCTGTTGGTGATGGGATTATGGAAGTCACCTAATCCAACAATTGTAAGAAGAGGTGAAACACTTGGTTCCCTGCGTAGTAGGTACTTCAAGAATGATTTTGTGGAGGAAATTTACATTGATACCTTAGAGACAGTGTACAAGGAGATGAAGTTTGATAACGACATGGATGCTGTGAAGATGACATTGGTCTATTACACTAAATTGGGTATGATAAGGAGGGAGAAGACGAGGATCAATGTCGAAAAGACCTTATTAATTGATGTGGAGGATTTGGATTACTTCAATTCTATGGATTGGGGAAATATGCTATAGGAGAGGACGTTCGTTCGTTGCTTTCGTGATTCGAGCTAGGAGTGTATTGTATAAAATAAATTGGAAGAATAAGTTCTAAGTATGAATGATGCGTTGATGCTTTGATGTGTTTATGTATTTGTAACGCGTTGGTGTGTTAGAAATGTGCGACAGAACGCACGACACTCCTCCTATTGACGTTCAAGTTTTCCTAAATCAGACCCAAGTATAAATCCAATTTAGGTTCCTGGTAAGTCCAAAGTCGAACTCATGGATTCAGGTTAAGCTAATGCAGACCTTGCGTTGTAGCTGTTATAGGGATTTCCTAAATGTATGAAGGAATGTGTTATTTACACTAAGGTGTTGTGCTCGTGCAAGAAGATACAAAAGAGTTGAGTAGAGAATGATGGGTCGTGTGGAAATGGATTTTAGTGCAAGTGGTATGCATCGATCTAAGATGAGTGTACACGAACTAGAATGTGATGAATGGATGATTTATTTATCTTTGTTTATGCGTTATACTTTATTCAACACTTCTCAATGCGAATAACATACAAAATCTATCTCTAGGATGCATGCGTCAAACACTGGATGCAATAAACAACAGTAAGTCTATCTCTAGATGTACTAGGCATTCTACTTGATGCGGGCTTATTTATTCTCTCGAATAGTCTAAGCTAAAGATGTTTTTACCAATTGATCAAGTTGGCTTAAGCGTTTGAAATGAAATTTTGCATGAAGTATAGATGCATCCAACATAAACAAGAAATAAACAATGGCAAAGTGTGATGGATCAAATATATGAATTTTATAAAGAAGCAGATTGTCTTTACAAAAGCAATATTTAATTAAATGAAAGTACGAAAGCAATAAATGAGATGAAAGGAACTGAGTCAAGCCGCAGAGTACAATCTCTTGTATCTCTTTGGCTCAATTCTAGTTGTGTACAATCACTTGTATAGGAATTGGATGAAGTGTCTCTCTCAAGCTCGGCTTCCTCCGCTCCTTGACCGGCGGTGATGGTGGTTCTCTTTCCTTCTACTCTTCTTGGCACCACAACACAGCTTTTAAAGATCTAAACTACGACTATGCTAATAATGAGAGTGAAAACTTGAAAATTTCTAAACTTCAAACTCTGGAGGGATTTCATCTATTTATAGGCATTGGTCATCTCCAGCTTGGTGATGGGCATCATTAAAGTCCGTGCCCTGGTTAGCTGCCTGACACTCGGAAGCTTTTCAGACGCCGCCTACTGCAGGTGCCCATACTTGCAAGTGGTGATTTGACACAAACAGCCTAAATCAATGAATCTTCTTTGCCTTGAATCCCTCCGCCGCATGGCCCATACGTTAGAACTTTGCCTGCAACACTTTTTAATCATGCGTTAGCTTCTTGTTGAAATCTTACAATATAACGCGTTATGTCGCAGTATTTAGTAATAAACATTCTTTTGCATGAGTTTGATAATGTTTGAGTAATTCCATGCGTTTCTTCTAAAAATGAGGAGATTTTATCATTAAAAATCTTAGTTGTTCCAACTTAAGAGCCAAAATAACTTGTATTTCTACAAGTTATCACCACTCCCAAATTTGAACAATGCTTGTCCTCAAGCATTCCATAAATAATTCTTTGTTATCTCCCTTGTCTTTAGTGTGCAGAGTTCACCTCTCATCATATTCAATTATAAGCTCGAGACAAGAGTTTGGAAAATGTAATGAACATTGACTCTTTTCTAAAAGGAATAATGTTTAGTTTCAGGTGCAGCAAGCCTTTTATCAACAACTCCTTTTGTTTCTCAAAACATTCCCGTTTTTTCTAAACCAGCAATGCATTAGATGCTCTTTTTAAGATAGATGCCGGATAAAAAGAAAAAATATGAATGTTCAATTACCCATGCATTGTTTCAAGTATCCCACTTTCATTTTGGCTTGCCCTCACGGGTGTCATGTGAGCATCCAACTATGGGTGAAAACCTTTCACAACTAAACTCATATCTAATATTTATGCGTTTCAAGACACAACTTCTTTAGACTAGATAGAGGAGTTTTATGGGACGTATTGGTCTAGGAGACTTAACTTCGTTTTGGCTTGCCCCCACAAGTGTCATGCGAGCATCCAACTACGGCTAAGTGCTTGTTCCAATTTTTTAACTCATGCCACTTTGAAGCTTTTCTTTTGAAGTAATGACAGAGGAGTTGCGTTTAATATTTTTCTATTTTGTTCCCTTTCTTTTTGATGTATTCAGTTAATGCGTCTAAACTCGGATTTCCCTCATCCCCAAATTTGGAGATGAGCTAAATCCTCATTGCTAAAAGAGAAACAAAATTTCGAAAAGGCTTTGAGAATTCCGAAACGAGTTTTGAATTAAAGCTTGCATGCGTTAGAAAGAAAACATGTGGTCTTTTAGAGAAGTTCAGGCTTTGTTGATTTTTCTAACGCCTACTTTATACTTATAGATTTCATATTGTTGATATCATTGAGGTAAGGCAAAGCACAAGACTAGAAAATAGCTAAAGAACAAAAAAAGTATGCTTAGGTCAAACGCAAGGAAAAAAAATGATAGAAATTTTCATTCATTTTCATAGAATAACATGAAATAAACAAACAAGTCAAACAAATACAAAAGATCATCAATTAAATCAAAATACAAAATAACCAACACCCCAAAACTTTATTGTGCTGGCGCGTCATCCCTGCGTTCTTCTGCAGGATCTTCATCCATAAAGTGCAAAGGGTTTCTAAGATGAGCAGGTAGTAGAGGCAGGGCAAACATTCCAACCAAGACCTGATTAATGTACTGCGTTGTATAAACAAATTGGTCTTGCATCCTTCTTGTTTGCTGCCTTAAGTAATCTTTTAGAACCCTGTTTTGTTGTTGAAGACCTTCAATGGAAGCGGCCAATGGTCTGAGCTGATCACTGATGAAAGTTTTCAAATCTTTAATATCAATGTTGCGTCGAGTTGGTGTTGGCTCTTCACTTCTTTCAATTGGTTCTTCAAATTTACTGCGTTACTCGACCCTAACCCAGCTGGTTCAAAGATGGTTGGAAGAGGCACAAAATTGGGAATTGGACTTGGTGAGGGCGAAGGAAGGGGGCAAGGAATGTCTTGATCTATATCAGTAGGTTCTTGGAGCGTTGGATCAAGACACCCTTCTGGCGGGACCACTGGTGAGTTTTGGAGAGTGAGGTTTAAGGTTGGTCGCGCTTCTTCATCCATAAGTTCAAGCTCTGCTTCATGCTCTGAAGCTTCATCGTTGTGTTCAATTATCCGGATGTGTCTTCTTTTGGGGGCGCGTTTAGATGATCGAGGTCTAGCTGCCACTTCTTTGGGAAGTAAGGCAGGCTGATGCGGTGAACCGCGAAGTAAACGTCTGATTAACTTGATGTCCATCAGATCGTCGATCTCTTCATGATCATCCCCCAGAGGGATGCCCCCACGTTCATACAGTACGCAGATCGGCCATGGAAAATAAAGTTGTCCTCTTGGTTTGATATTGATGGCTTTGATCTGATCCCTTATTATTCTCCCAACATCTAAAGGGATGCACTGCATGATACATAGGTAGCCAAGACGCGTTATTTCGACAATGTTTCATCATGCATTGTAGGCATGATGCTTTTCTTAATCAGATAATACCATAGATTCGCATCTGGGTTTAGGTTCCTGGAAGCTAGTATCTTTGCTCCATTTCTAGACCTTTGCCATTTGCTTCCAGGCTTGTATGATATTAAATGCTCAAAATGATACGATACTACTTCTATTAATGCGTCAATTAGGAATATTCATGTAGTATGCTCTGTGTTGTCACAAGTTTCCTTACGATGAAGCCAAGTGTAATTCCACCACAAGTTTCTCGGTATGATCCAAGGTCGAACACGGGGAACTGGTTTTTGGTTATTGCAGTATGTTCGTGGTATATGCGACCAGGTTTTCAATTCTTTATAAAGGGGTTTGTACATGTAAATTGCGGTAAAATAAAGGTAAGTAGTAAAGATGCGATAAAACATAAAGATACAATAAACTTAAGCTAGATGTTACAAGATACAAACTTCACGTACAAGATGCTAGGATTAATACTGGGTGTGAAGTTTGTGCAAAGATGTGGGATATGGCGACAAGTCCTATGAACATAATAGAAAGAGAAAGATGAGTATTATAAACAACGCAAGTTCTTAATTGGATTGAAGGTAAAAATACGGTTCCGGTCTTCTCTTGGCATATACCTCTCAATGATCAGCCATGTTTCCCACATGTCCGTGGTGAAACAGAGTCTAACTTAATGAACGCAAGGTTACTTCCATGTCTGGAAGTACTACTCGCTTTAGTTAACACACTCTTCTGACCCTTTCTCAATAGATCGGAATGACATCTTCACTTCTGCTCTCACAGGTGAAGATGTCGTCTAGCATGCTTTAGCTAAACATATTTTATAACTTTAATACAGCTTAAGTTCTTGGTGATTCATATTGCTCATCAGGAGATTAAGAAAACATCATGAAGAAAGTGACTAACGGGTGAATGGAAATAGATAGAAAATGGTAGATGGAATCTATCGAAACATTTAATATTTCTACTAAGCGTTTGATACATGATTCGTGAATGAAGAGGTCATTTGTGAACGAAGAGGTAAAGAAAATATGAAATATAATGAAAAAAAGTTAGAACAGATACAAACAAGTGCCAACGTCTTGGCACAGATTCGATGGAGATCTGCTTGTCGAATCGGATGGTTTCGATGGTAAAAAGAGCTTCCTTCTCAGGTTTGCTCCACCGGTAGCAGAGATCTCTGCACAGAGCTTCGATCGGGTGTATGGCAGGTCGGATCTGAGATTTGCCTTTTGGCCTTATCTCGTTCTCTTCCCAGATTTCTTCTCTTTAGCACTCAGCTCAGCCTTTTCTCTCTAAAATCTTACAACACTTAGCCCCGTATCCAGTAGCATACTTTTCTCTGAAATCAATGGGGTATTTATAGGAGTAGATCCTTGACTCCAGCCTTGTGGTCCCCACTTGATGGTTATGATAATTCTGCAGATGGAGGGATATTATTCCTTCTGTTATGCAATCAGACCATCAATTCTGCACAACCGTTAGTTGTACACGTGTCGCAATCCTCCGCTCTCGTGTCGTTCAGTTGCATCTTTCGATCATAGGTTCGCATGCGGTGTCTGTTTTTATTACCGCATGTAGTTGAAGCATAGCTCTGGACAGACTATCGCCTTGCGCCATCACTTCGGTAATCGTCTCTTCATGGTTGATCGACGGGCACAATTATGACATAAATGCGTTGATTAGTTTCTCATGAGCCTTAAGCGCAAGCGGTGACTTGGTCTCCTGCAAAACAGAGTAAAGTTTGGCTTGTCTTCCATCTTTTTGGCGTTAGTGGGTGTAATCGCAAACATTTATAATTATTGTCATACTAGGCTAATTTTCATACAATTGGCGTATAATTACTAATTTTTGGCCGCAATATCTAGATAAGGTGGCATAAATAACTTGTATTTCTACAAGTTATCATACTCCCAAATTTATATATATGCTTGTCCTCAAGCATATCTTCTACCAAGGCAATCATGCTCCATTCCTACCCTATATTTCTGCGATGATTGGTTGCTCCGAATGTTACACTTAGGCACATTACCTGATATTGTACTTTCCTTCTATCCTTGCTAATTCTTAGCAAGCCTTACTTTATTCTTCTATGTAACAAAATTCTGCTCAAAGACACTTTTTTAATTTTCAAAATAGAATGCTTATCTCTTCTTTATCAAAACAACTTGATGTATCTATATGCGGTGAGCAAAATTTTGCGTCATTTATTCACTTAGAGACAGTTGGTCATGGTTACACTCTTCGTTTTGGCTTGTCCCCACGGGTGTCATGCGGACATCTAACTACGGTTGTGTGCCAGTTTCAACTTTTAACTCATGATTATCAGAGGAGTCGTCTCTTGCCTTCCTTTTCTCTTTTTGGTTTATACTATGTTGTTCTTAGAAACCTACCTTCATTTTGGTTTGCTCCTACGGGTGTCATACGAGCATCCAACTACGAGCAGGCTCATTTCACAAATAAACTCTTATTAGGTTGGGAACAGTTTTGAAATTTTCCCTTGCACTGACATTGGAGTTTTGCATAATATATATATATATATATGGTATAAATATGGACGCATTTTCTTAAATACTGCATATTCCTTCCTGATCTCATCTGCTCAGACCTTCCCCACCCCCAAATTTAAAGATGAGCAAGGTCCTCATTGCATTATTTGGATAGACTAGACAAACACTTAAGAGAAAATTTCAAAAAGAGAGCAGAACTTTGAAAGATAAAAGGTAAAGTACTGCTAAACTAAGAATTAACTAAGTGTTAGTCAGAATTTACTAAGTATGGGAAATGTTTCTAAGTGTAACACATAATACATCATAGCAACGCAATGAAGATCGTAAAAATAAAAGAGTAAAAATATAGCAAAGATTATCAAAGGAAGATAACAAAAGAGGCACATGCAAAGAGTAGAGTGAATTATGTACTTTGATTGTATTGACTATTAACAAAGTATGCGAATATATTATAAATGATCGCATTACAAAGAAAATGCTTGTACAAGAGTCAAAGAATTTGGTTAAGTTATAAAATTTGATTCGGAAGGGTGCATGATTTGCAGTGCATATCATGCTTCCAATAAACGCAGATACATTTTTGCTAAGGATAGGTAACACGCATACATCCCCGCAGCACACCCCTTAACTAAATACATTTCTGGAGGATGCCTCAACATAGTGCATTTAACTAAGGCCGGGCAAAAGATGCACATGTGCGCAACACACCCCTCACTGCAATGTATTTGGGTGTATTAGATGCATATCTCCCTTTTCTTTCTACTTACTACATCCATCCTCTCGTTATATGCCAGTTTATTTTCCTTTCTTCCTAACTCAAGTTGAAAAGATCTTGTGGTGATTTATCCAACATTCACAAAAACATGTGCCCAGTGTTACTACATGTAACGTAAGGAAACATATGTGACATGAAACTTCTAGAGCATTAAAGACTAATACTACTAAATAACAACCACAACATGAAACAAACGGTAAAAGAAAGCTATAAAGAAAGCAAGTAAACATAGATGGGAAAGCCGACTGAAAGAAGTTCTCAGAGTTACCGCAATCTCTTTCCCTGCAAGCATTTTAATCCTACTTGCCCAAATTAATGGTGTCCATGCACCGATCGAAATCGCCTCCATAGTAGGGTTTGATCCGCTGACCATTGACTTTGAATGCGCTGTTCCCATCTAAAGTTGTTAATTCCACTGCGCCGTGGGGAAAAATGGTCTTGATCCGGAATGGCCCGGACCAGCGAGACTTCAGCTTCCCAGGGAACAGTTGCAGACATGCATTGAATAGCAGTACCTACTGACCTTTAGTGAATGTTCAATCATTTATGCATTCATCATGCCATTTCTTCATTTTCTCCTTATATATCTTGGCATTTTCATAGGCATCCCTTCGCCATTCAATCAACCGATTCAATTGTAACTTCCGGACTTTCCCCACACTAGCTAAATCAAACTTCAGCTTCTTGCATGCCCACATTGCCTTGCGTTCTAACTCAAGCGGCAGATGACAAGCTTTTCCAAAGACTAGGGCGTACGGGGACATGCCAATTGGTGTTTTGTAGGCAATCCTATAAGCCCATAGTGCTTCGTCAAGCTTGGATGACCAATCCCTCCTGGTAGTATTAAATACCTTTTTCAAGATAGTTTTGATCTCTCTGTTAGAAATCTCTGCGTGCCCATTAGTCTGTGGGTGGCAAGCAGTTGCCACTCGATGGCTGACGTTGAATTTAGAGTAGGTTAGCAATTATGCGGTTGATGAAATGAGAGCCCTCATCGCTAATTAAGGCACGTGGCGTTCCATAACGCGCAAAAATATTCTTCTTCAAAAACTTCGCCACAATGGCTGCGTCGTTCTTGGCACATGTGATGGCCTCAACCCATTTCGAAACATAATCAACCGTAACCAAAGTATATTGATGACCTTCAGATGGTGGAAACGGGCCCATGAAGTCAATTCCTCATACATCAAATAATTCAACTTCTAAGATTGACGTCAATGGTATTTCATTTCTTTTGGACATATTCCCTGTCCTTTAGCACCTATCGCATTGCATAACATGGCATGGGCATCTTTGAACAGAGTTGGTCAAAAGTAGCCGCACTGTAAGACTTTTGCTGCAGTCCTTTGCCGCCCAAAATTTCCTCCATATGGGGACTCATGACAGAGTCCAAAAATGCTCTTGGCTTCGTGCTCAGAGACACATCGACGTATTATATGATCAGGTCCTTGTTGATACAGGAATGAATCGTCCCAAAAATAAAATTTTGCGGCATGTCTTAGCTTCTTCTTCTACTGGTAGGTATAATCATCCGATAACTGACCGCAAACTATATAGTTTACTATGTCTGCATACCAGGGGACATTAACGCCTACTGCCATCAACAGCTCATCGGGGAATCTTTCCTCAATATATTTTTCTGTCCCTTGAACCTCACAGTTTTCTAGTCTTGACAAATGATCTGCGACTTGGTTCTCGGTGCCCTTCTTATCTTTAATTTCCAGATCAAACTCTTGCAGGAGCAACACCCACCGTATCAATCTTGGTTTTGTATCCTTCTTCGTCAGTAGATATTTAATCACAGAGTGATCCGTATACACCACCACATTTGTTCCGATCAGGTACTGTCGAAACTTCTCCAGTGCAAATACCACTGCAAGCATTTCTTTCTCTGTGGTCGTATAGTTCTCCTATGTGTTGTTCAGTGTTTTACTCGCATAATAAATGGGATGCAATACCTTTTCCCAGCACTGACTCAAAATTGCACCCACAGCATATCTGCTAGCGTCACACATCAATGCAAAGTGTTGCGTCCAATCTGGCGCAACCAAAATCGGAGTGGAGATAAGTGCATCTTTTAATGTGTTAAATACTTTAGTGGAGGTGTCATCAAAATTATACTCGCGGTCAACTTCAAGAAGTGCACTAAAGGGTCTTGCGATCTGAGAGAAGTTGCGAATAAATCTTCTATAAAATCCCGCGTGACCCAGAAAGCTTCTTAATGTCTTTACATTCACCGGTGGGGGTAATTTGGAAATTGCGTCGATTTTTGCTTGATCAACTTCCAATCTTGACTTGGAGATTTTGTGACCCAGAACTATTCCTTCCTCTACCATAAAGTGGCATTTTTCCCAATTCAGAACAAGATTTGTTTCCACGCATCTCTTCAAGACTTTCTCAAGATTAGTCAAACAGGAGTCATATTTACTGCCTAAAACTGAGAAATCATCCATGAAAACCTCGACTGACTCCACCAAGTAATCTGAAAAGATTGTCATCATGCATCGTTGAAAAGTGTCTGGTGCATTATAGAGTCCAAATGGCATGCGTCGGAATGCGAACGTAAACGGGCACGTGAAGGTTGTCTTGTCTTGGTTCTCCGGCGCAATTTCTATTTAGTTATATCCTGAATAGCCATCAAGAAAGCAGAAAAATTCGTTCCCCGCAAGTCTGTCCAACATCTGGTCAATGAACGGTAGTGGAAAATGGTCCTTTTTAGTGGTTAAATTTAATTTGCGATAGTCCATGCAGATTCTCCACCCCGTGGTTGTCCTTGTGGGTACTGATTCATTCTTGTCATTAGTGATTACTGTCATCCCCCCTTTTTTTGGAACACATTGCACTGAGCTCACCCAGCTGCTATTAGATATTGGGTAGATGACACCAGCGTCCAGCCACTTCACTATTTCCTTCTTTACAACCTCCTTCATGGCCGAGTTTAAGCGATGCTGTCTTTCTACTAATCCATTCTTTCCTTCCTCCAGACGAATCTTATGCATGCAATATGAGGGACTGATTCCTCGAATATCTGCTAAGGTCCATCCTAAGGCTTTTGCGTCGTTTCTTACTATCCGTATGAGAGCATCTTCTTTCTCCTTACTTAGTGATGCAAAGATGATAACTAGTAATGTGTTGTTACTTCCTAAGTAAGCATACTTTAAATGCATTGGCAATGGATTTAACTCTAACACAGGTGGCTCTTCTAAAGATGGCTTAATACGCTGCGAAGTCCGTTCAAATACTTTGAGTGATTCGAAAGTAGATTCAACATGAATTGCGGTGCCATCTTCTTCCAATATTGCGTCGTCTTCAAAATCTTCCTCTTTCATTTCCTTCAGGGGTTCATGCAGCTATTCTCCCTACAGTTCTTTGATGTATTGGCAGTTTTCTATATCTCCTGGATACTTCAACGCATTGAGAACGTTGAACTTTACCTCTTGATCATCGACCCCGATGGTCAACTCTCCTTTCTGCACATCGATCAACGCTCGCCCTGTGGCGAGAAATGGGCATCCCAGGATGATAGGAATTTCTCTATCTGCCTCATAATCCAATATAACAAAATCTGCAGGGAAGATAAACTTGTCTACTTGCACGAGAACATCTTCTTCTTGCCCTCTGGAAGCTTTATTGACCTATCGACTAATTGTAAAGTAATCGTGGTTGGCCTGGCTTCGCCGATGTCCAGCTTCTTAAAGATTGAAAAGGGCATCAAATTTATGCTCGCCCCCAAATCACACAGCGCGTTTCTAACCATCTTCCCTCCTATGGTGCAAGGTAATGTAAAAGTCCCAAGATCCTTTATTTTAGCAGGGAGATTGTTTTGAAACAAGGCACTACACTCATATGTTAGTGCAACTGTTTCATTTTCTCCAATCTTTCTCTTGTTGGCGAGAATATCCTTGTGGAATTTCACATAACTCAGCATCTGTTTAATGCTTCTTTTAAGGGAATATTAATATGTAGCTGTCGAAGAACGTCCAGGAACCTCTGAAATTGCTTACTATTGTCTTTCTTTTTCAGACTGAATGGGAAAGGTGGAGAATCCCGTCACGTTTCCTGCTCACTTTGTTGCTTAGTGAGGTCATGTGCTTGTTGTGTGTTATTGACTGGAGGTTGCGTTGATTGAGAGTTCAAGTCTTGAGAGGCTTCATCTTTTGTAAATAATCTTGCTTCTGAATTGGGGTTGCTTTCGTTATTTTGTACTTGGTCATCATCAATAGTTAAATCTGTTGGTATTGTTATAGCATCTGGTACCTTCGGCGCAATGGGGGCTGTTGTTCAGCCGCTTCGCAATGTCACAACATGACATTGTTCTTTACCTTTTGGCCCCAGCATTCCTGAACTTCCCTGTGGTGTACCAGGCGTTTTCTTCTTTAATTCCCTCACAAACTGATCTATTTGGTCTTCTAATTCTTTAAGAGAGTCAATTTGCGACTGCCTCGTAACCTCACTCTTTTCAATGTAATGCTTCAATGACGTCTCCAGAGACGAGGTACTGCAAGAGGTATCATATGCAAACAGTTGGTTGCATGGTTGTGTACCTTGAGAATCACTTGGGCTGCAGTCCGAAGTAGTGAAGATCGAAGGGTTGCCTCGATCCTTTTGATAATTAAATTGATAGAAACTATGGCCTTCATGAGCGAGAGTCTCATCCAATCCGAGAATTGGGTGATCTCCCCAACCATGGTTGTGGTCGTTGCCCTATGATTCATCATAAACAGCATATACGGGTTGTTGAGTCCATAGGCAGACATCTCTCGGATGCTCTTCTCCCCATTGCATGCAATCCATTGCAGTTATGTGACTCACTACCTTAATTTGTGATGTGCTCTGGGAGAGAATTCTCCACTGATTAGCTACTGTCTGGAGGAGTGAGGTCATCATAGTCATTTGTTCGACCAATGCACTCATTATGTCTGTCAGCACATCGGCTCTTTCTACTTGTTCTGGCTCCAGACCTCTTACCTTAAGCCCAGTATCAACCCATTCGTTAGAGTGTCGCGATATGCGATCCAATATATTCTTTGCTGCCGTATATGTCTTATTCATTAATCCTTCTTCTGCAGAGAAGTCGGCAACTGCTTGCATTGACTGGTCCAGGCCATTGTAAAAGGTTTCCATCAAAATACTATTAGGAATCTCTATATGCGGACAGTTCTTTACTAACTGTCGGAATCGCACCCAGGCAGTGCTCAAGGTTTCATAGTTCTTTTGTTCAAAATTCAAAATCTCCCTCCGCCTTTGTGCGTTGACAGACGGAGGAAAGAACATGTTCCTGAACCTATCTTCCAACTGTTCCCATCCATGAATTTCGCCCGGCTCTAATGCTTGAGCCCACCTCTTTGCTTCATCCCGCAGTGTGTACGGAAATAGATACAGTTTAAAACTTCCTTGAGTTACACCAGGCAGGGAGAATGCGCTACACATGTCTGTGAAGTTAGTTAAATGTGCGTGTAGGTCTTCTCCCGGTAATCTTCCGAATTGTCCCACATTTTAAATCATTTGCAGTATGATAGGTTTCATTTTGAAGCTTGCATTCCCCTCAACTACTAGTCTTGACATCCCTGGTGAAAATTTGTAAAAATCTGGCACTGCATATTCCCTCATAGGGATGTTCTGATTAGTAGCAAGAAGAACAGGATCTTGCACTGGCAAATCTCCCCTCAGGTTTCCAGCAGGTGCCATATTCTCTTTAACCATCCTTTTTCACCAATAAATTCAGCCCTGATGAACTCTGTGCAAAGAATACACTTGATCTCTGGGTCCACTTAGAATTAACAGTTTGAGCAGTACTTTGAAAGATAAAAGGTAAAGTACTGCTAAACTAAGAATTAACTAAGTGTTAGTCAGAATTTACTAAGTATGGGAAATGTTTCCAAGTGTAACACATAATACATCATAGAAACGCAATGAAGATCGTAAAAATACAAGAGTAAAAATACAAGAATTAACTAAGTCTTCATCTTCTTCTTCTAACTTTACTTCGAGCATCATTGCATAGCGTTCTGTTCGTCCAATTCAAGTGATGCGTTAGGTGGGTCGGAACGCATCACTTGCTCTTCTTTTTGGCCTTGATTCAGACTTGCCAAGATAGCTCCAAACAATTCTTGCTTATCCCTTTAAGCCAATTCTACTAATTCTTCAAGGTTACGCTCTGACGCAGGACTGTCAGAGCTAGGCCTAGGTGGAGTAAATGGTGGGGTGCCTGATGGATGAACGCGCGGTTGGTTGGACGCGTCTGCTTTAATTGAGTAGATGGTGGCCAAGTGTTGGATTGACAGTGGAGGAGGTGGACGCACGACTGGCGATGGGGCGCTGTGGAGGTAGGCTGGGATGGGGTCATGCGTCGCACCCACCGGAGTGATGTTTGGAATGAATGGTGGTGGGGCAAGCTTAGTATATGGCTTCTTGGCAGTCGTGGATGATGAAGAACGTTGCCTTGGTTTTGAAGGGGTTTTAGGTTTTGGTTGAGGGGTGGTTTCTGACTGTTGGGTGGTCTTAGAAGGAAGGGTTGTGATGTTTTTGGTGGGCTTCGACCGAGACGATCGTTGGGAAGTGAAGGATGCTCCGCCGTGCAGACGTTTGGTTGGGACAGAGGTTTTTGAGGTCTGTCGAGGGCTTGGGGGAGACGATGTTGAAACAGACGAGGAGAAGAAAGAGCTTACCAGCGAGACGTCTCCAAAGCTCATTGATTGATTCTGACTATCAGACGCTGACGACATCGTGGTTGAAGAGTGGCCGGAGAAATGTTTGAGTAAATGGCGGTGAGAGAAATGAGAGGCGCTAGGGTTTTTCTTTTTTTCTTTCACAGAGAGCTCGAGGGCAATGAAGAAGAAGAAAACGAAAGGTCTCGATTTTTATAAGCTTGGGAGAGAGAGAGGGGTGACTTCAGGCAGCACCTGACGTCCGCATTTAATGCGAAGTCGAAAGACGTGCATTGGGCTTCCAAGCACTCGAGTGTTTTGCATTTTTGAGACACGTCCTTTCGACTTGGGCATTTTTTAGACACGTCCATTTATTCTCATCCCAATTATACACAACTTTTTTTTAATTTATTTAAAACAAGTAAATCTCTAATTATGAAGGCAATAACAATAAACAATCAATCTTAAAACGCAGATAAACAAACAAAGTTAACTCAAACGCATTGATAAAATACATAATGCAAAAAGAATAAGGAAAGAGGAAGCATCCTTGGAATTTGTGTCGATGCGAACGTAGGGATGCTTCGACGCGAGCCTCAATTGGCTTCGCATAGTACGAGAGATGACTTTTGACGTTTTATGCCATCTTCAAAGTATGGCTTCACTCTTTGGCCATTTACTTTGAACGCGTTTGTGCCATCCTCCTACGTTAATTCTACTGCTCCATGGGGAAAGGTTGTTTTAATGATGAATGGTCCTGATCACCTTGACTTTAACTTCCCTGGGAACAAACGCAATCGTGAATTGAATAAAAAAACTTTTTGGCCAAAAACAAACTCTTTTTTACTAATGCATTGGTCATGCCAACGTTTGGTCTTCTCTTTGTAGAGCTTATTGTTCTCGTATGCGTTCAACCGCCACTCCTCAAGCTCATTGAGCTGAAGTTTGCGTTGATCGCCCGCAGCGTCCAAGTTTAAATTTAGCTTCTTTACTGCCCAGAAAGCTTTGTGCTCCAACTCTATGGGTAAGTGACAAGCTTTTCCAAATACTAAAGAGTATGGAGACATACCTATGGGGGTCTTTAGGCAGTTCTGTAGGCCCAGAATGCTTCATGCAGCCTCTGTGCCCAATCTTTCTGCAATGCGTTGACAACTTTCTCCAGGATAGATTTTATTTCCTGAATGGATACCTCAGCTTGACCGTTCATTTGTGGGTGGTAGGCGGTAACGATCTTGTGCCTAACATTATATTTGGCAAGTAATTTTGAAATGATACGATTAATGAAATGCGTACCTTCGTCACTTATCAGGGCTCTTGGCGTTCCAAAGCGTGTGAAGATGTTCCTGGTAAGAAACTTAGAAACAGTGGACGCATCATTTCTAGCACAAGCTACTGCTTCTACCCACTTTGATACATAGTCTACTGCAAGCGGGATATATTGTTGGCCACATGACAGGGGAAAAGATCCCATAAAATCAATGCCCCAAACATCAAATAATTCAACTTCAAGAATATTGTTCAAGTGTGTTGCGTCCCTTGATGAGATATTCCCGGTGCATTGGCAGTGGTCACATTTACGAACATACTCCCTCGTGTCTTTGAAGAGGGTGGGCCAAAAGTATCGGCTTTGAAGGACCTTCACAGCGGTTCTTTGCCCACCAAAATGCCCTCTGTAAGGAGAGTCATGACACTCAGCCAAGATGCATTGCATCTCTTCCCCCGAAACACGTCGACGCATTATGGAGTCAAGGCCTTGTTTATAGAGAAACGGTTCATCCCAAAAATAAAATTTATTGTCATGTACTAACCGTTTCTTTTGCTGAGAGTTAAAGTTCCCAGGGAATTGCTTAGTAGTTAAGTAATTAACTATGTCTGCATACAAGGGTTCCCAGCCTTCAACTCTGAACAGCTTTCATCAGGAAATGAATCTTTGATTTCACTTTCTTGATCTTGGATTTCCTGATTTTCTAACCTGGACAGGTGATCAGCCACCGGATTCTCAGTTCCCTTTCTATCCTGAATATCAATATCAATTTCCTATAATAGCAGCATCCATCTTATTAATTTTGGTTTCGCGTCCTTTTTACTCATCAGGAACTTTATGGCTGAGTGATCTGTATAGATAGTGGCTGACGCACCACTAAATAAGATCTAAACTTCTCGATGTCAAACACTACAACCAACATTTCTTTTTTCCGTGGTTGTGTAGTGTTCCTGAGAGTCTTTCAGTGTTTTGGACACGTAAGAGATGGGATGTATCAAATTTCATTTCTTCTGCTTTAGCATGGTACCTACTGTAACATCACTCGCGTCGCACATGAGAATAAAACGCTGCATCCAATCCATTGCAACAGTCATCATTGAAATCGTAGGGCTAGTTCGCTTCTAGCAATGCGCTCATAGGTTGCGCAATTTGAGAGAATCCTCTAACGAACCTTCGATAGAAGCCAACATGTCCTAGAAAACTTCGTAGAGCTTTAACATTTTATGGTGGTGGAAGTTTAGCTATGACATCTATCTTGGCTTCATCAACTTCCAACCCAGCTTCAGATACTTTGTGACCTAAGACAATTCCTTCAATCACCATGAAGTGACATTTTTCCCAATTCAGCACAAGGTTCATTTCCTCGCATCGAGCAAGGACGGCCTCCAAATTATCTAAGCATGATTGGAATGAGTCTTCAAAGATTGAGAAATCGTCCATGAATACTTCAACGGTATTCTCCAAGAAGTCAGAGAAAATTGCCATCATACAATTTGGAATGTTCCAAGTGCGTTGCATAGCCCAAAGGGCATGCGTCTAAACACGAACGTTCCAAAGGGAAAGGTAAATGTTGTCTTTTCCTGATCTTCTGGGTCAATCAAAATCTGGTTATAACCAGAGTATCCATCAAGGAAACAATAAAATTCTTTGCCAGCAAGTCTGTCAAGCATTTGGTCAATGAAAGGAATGGGGAAGTGGTCTTTCTTTGTTGCCGCGTTGAGCTTCCTATAGTCCATACAGATGCGTCAGCCCATGACAGTCCTTGAAGGAATGAGTTCATTATTGCTATTGACTATCACAGTTGTTCCCTCTTTCTTGGGAATGCATTGGACTGGGTTTACCTAGCTGCTATCGGATATAGGATAGATCACTCCTGCGTCCAACCATTTTAAGATTTATTTCTTGACCACTTCCTTCATTATGGGGTTCAACCTTCTTTGAGGCTCAATCGATCCCCACTTCCCTTCTTCCAGCCTGATTTTATGCATGCAATTAGATGGGCTGATACTATGGATATCCGCTAGCGTTCAACCTATTGCACGCATGTGCTTTTGTAGCATTTGCAACAGAAAGTGTTCGTTACGCTCAATAAGATTCGCGGAAATAATTACAGGTAAAGTTTTATTTGTTCCAAGGAAGGCATATTTCAGGTGATTAGGTAACAGTCTCAACTCGAGTTCTGGTGGTTCCTCTAGTGATGGATGTGTTGGTTTCGTCCGCCGTTCACTCAGACTTGGCGACTCTGGTTCTTTCATGTTCTCCTCCAACGCGAGGACCTCGCACACTTAGGTCACTTCTTCTTCAGGCAACTCTATACTGTTCAATTGACAATCTTCACTATTTGGGAATTTTAATGTGTTTAGCACATTAAACTTCACCTTTTAATTGTCTACGCGCATAGTCAATTCTCCCTTATGCACGTCTATTAAAAATTTTCCAGTGGCTAGGAAGGGGCGTCCAAGGATAATTGGTACATCCCTGTCCGTATCATAGTCTAAGATGATAAAATCTGCTGAGAATATGAAGTTGTCGACTTTTACCAAAATGTCTTCAATCTTTCCTTCAGGGTACTTGATTGTTCTGTCAGTGAGTTGAAGAGTAACAGAAGTGGGTTGTGCTTCACCTATTCCCAATTTCTTGAAGATTGAGAATGACATGAGATTAATTCTTGCTCCCAAATCGCATAACGCATGTCCCACATCCAACCCTCCTATCGAGCACGGGACTATGAAGCTCCTAGGGTCCTTCTGTTTCTTGGGTAGACTGTTGCTTACTAACGCATTGCACTCCTGCGTTAGCGCAATTACCTCCATCTCGTTGACTCTCATTTGCTTCATCAAAATATCCTTAAAAAATTTGACATATTTTGGCATTTGATCCAAGGCCTCTATAAGTGGAATATTAATATGCAAGTGCCTTAGGAGTTCAAGAAAACGCTTAAATTATTGTTCATCATTCTTCTTCATCAAGCGTCTAGGGGTGTGTTTAGCGGCACCGCAGGTTTTCCCGCATTAGACGTACTTGGCTCTGAATGGCTTATTGTTTCAGGCGTTCTTTCTTCTTGATCTTCTAATGCCATTGAACGTGTGTTGTGTTCTTTTGAAGGACTGTTGTTTCTTGGATTCATTCTTCTTTCTTCAAGAGCTTTTCCACTTCACAATGTCACCGCGTGACATTGCTTCTTTCCATTATTGTTCCCAGGAGTTTCAATGTTGCTAGGTAAAACTCCAGGCAACCTATTGTTTAACTCGTTCGCTACCTGCCCTACCTGTATCTCCAAGTTTCTGATAGACGACGCCTGGCTTTTCAGCAAGGCGTCATTCTGGGCGATGTACTCCTTCAATAGGTTCTCAAGCGAAGATCCTGAACTCGATGCCTGACCTCCTCTATTAAAGGAATGTTGGTGTGGTTGATGCGTTGATTGGAATGCAGGCTAAGGTCCTTACCTTTGCTGTTGGTTCGCCCCTGGGTGGTGCTCCTATTGATTTTCTCCTGTCCAAGAAAAATTTGGATGGTTCTCCATCCGAGATTATATGTATTGAAAAATGGGTTGTTTTTAATGAAGCATACTGACTGCGGATTTTGTGGGCAATCAACATAGGAATGAGGATCTCCACAACCCACACAGCTAACCATGGGCTGCCCGAATGCTTATACCTGATTCATCTTCTGCTGATTTGATGCACTTCCTAGTGATATGTTCTGCAAAAGGTTGGTTATCATAGCCACTTGTGCAGAAAGTATGGCTATTGCGTTAGAATCGATAGAATTAACATTCTGAGATCTCTTCTTCTTGTCAGCTCTTGCGTCATACGAATCGTCCACCCATTCTATGTTGTGCTTAGCAATGCGGTCTAATATATTCTTAGCTTCAGTGTAAGATTTATCCGTAATTCCACCAGCTGCAGCTGCTCGGCTGCCATCTGCGATGCCCTGTTCAATCCACCATAAAAAGTCTCCATCTGAATAGTTAGTGGTAGTCCATGATTTAGGCAATTTTTGACCAATCCCTTAAAACGCTCCCATGCGACGTTTAAGGTTTAAGCTTATTCTTACTCAAAATTCATAATCTCTCAACGCTTTCTTGCGTTGGTGGTGGGTGGGAAGTATTTTTGCATAAATTTCTCCACCAACTTCTCCTAGGTTGTGATTTCACCAGGCTCCAGTGAGCTTACCCATTGCTTTGCGTCATCATGCAAAGAATAGGGAAACAAAGATAGCATGATCGCTTCTGGGGTGATTCCAAGAATCACAAATGAGTTACACGTTTCCAGAAAACGTTTCATGTGGGCGTGAGGATCTTCTCCACGACCACTCCCAAATTGTTCAGCAGTCTCATTTGAAGCATTACAGATTTCATCTCGAATCTCGTCCCATCTGGCGTTGGGTATATGATTCCTGATGAGAAATCATACAATACAGAAGACGCGTACTCCCTCATGGGACATGTGCTATTGTTTGCCATTAGGATCGGATTTTGTGCAACATGAGCTAGTTGTTGAGCTAAGTTTTGATTTGTCTGGTTGTTCACCATTGCTTGTTGCCTGTTCTGTTGTCTGAAAAGTTGTTACCTCAACCTTCGACGATGATTAGATCGATTTCTACGTTGAAAGGTCTTTTTAAACTCGGGGTCGTATATAAGTTTAGAAGTGTTCTCCCTGCTCATAAACATTCACAAGCTTAGGCTTAGCTCGTAATACTCCCTCGACTGAAGTGTTCCTACAAAAGATACAAATGAAATTTCTGGTTAGTTTTGTTTATGAATCCCCAGCAAGACACCAAAAACTTGTTCGTTGCTATTATGATTCGAGCTAGGAGTGTATTGTATAAAATAAATTGGAAGAATAAGTTCTAAGTATGAATGATGTGTTGATGCTTTGATGTGTTTATGTATTTGTAACGCGTTGGTGCATTAGAAATGTGCGACAGAACGCACGACACTCCTTCTATTGATGTTCAAGTTTTCCTAAATCAGACCCAAGTATAAATCCAATTTAGGTTCCTGGTAAGTCCAAGGTCGAACTTATGGATTCAGGTTAAGCTAATGCAAACCTTGCGTTGTAGCTGTTATAGGGATTTCCTAAATGTATGAAGGAATGTGTTATTTACACTAAGGTGTTGTGCTCGTGCAAGAAGATACAAAAGAGTTGAGTAGAGAATGATGGGTCGTGTGGAAATGGATTTTATTGTAAGTGATATGCGTCGATCTAAGATGAGTGTACACGAACTAGAATGTGATGAATGGATGATTTATTTATCTTTGTTTATGCGTTAAGACTTTATTCAACACTTCTCAATGCGAATAACATACAAAACCTATCTCTAGGATGCACGCGTCAAACACAGGATGCAATAAACAACAGTAAGTCTATCTCTAGATGTACTAGGCGTTCTACTTGATGCGGGCTTATTTATTCTCTCGAATAGTCTAAGTTAAAGATGTTTTTACCAATTGATCAAGTTGGCTTAAGCGTTTGAAATGAAAATTTGCATGAAGTATAGATGCATCCAACATAAACAAGAAATAAACAATGGCAAAGTGTGATGGATCAAATATATGAATTTTATAAAGAAGCAGATTATCTTTACAAAAGCAATATTTAATTAGATGAAAGTACGAAAGTAATAAATAAGATGAAATGAACTGAGTCAAGCCGCAAAGTACAATCTTTTGTATCTCTTTGGCTCAATTTTAGTTGTGTACAATCACTTGTATAGGAATTGGATGAAGTGTCTCTCTCAAGCTCGGCTTCCTCCACTCCTTGACCGGCGGTGATGGTGGTTCTCTTCCCTTCTGCTCTTCTTGGCACCACAACACAACTTCTAAAGATCTAAACTACGACTATGCTAATACTGAGAGTGAAAACTTGAAAATTTCTAAACTTCAAACTCTGGAGGGATTTCATCTATTTATAGGCATTGGTCATCTCCAGCTTGGTGATGGGCAGCATTAAAGTCCATGCCCTGGTTAGCCGCCTGACACTCGGAAGCTTTTCAGACGCCGCCTACTGCAGGTGTCCAAACTTGCAAGTGGTGATTTGACACAAACAGCCTAAATCAATGAATCTTCTTTGCCTTGAATCCCTCCGCCGCATGGCCCATACGTTAGAATTTTGCCTGCAACACTTTTTAATCATGCGTTAGCTTCTTGTTGAAATCCTGCAATATAACGCGTTGGTGCCGTAGTATTTAGTAATAAACATTCTTTTGCATGAGTTTGATAATGTTTGAGTAATTCCATGCGTTTCTTCTAAAAATGAGGAGATTTTATCATTAAAAACCTTAGTTGTTCCAACTTAAGAGCCAAAATAACTTATATTTCTACAAGTTATCAACGTTACTTGGACTACAGAGAGGATTGAGTGGCAAGGCAGATAACTACAAAAAAAAAAAAAAAAAAAAAGTCTAAGAACAATAAGAACTACATTGTCAAGTACAACCTACCGAAATTTCCTCATGGATTTCAGGTAATATCCATGTTGGGTTTTATGCCCTAAAACTCGTATATAGTAAATGTTTTTAATTGACTGTCATAAATAAAGAGTTATGAAGATTAATTCAATAAATGTTATTGCTTGTATTGTTGTCTATTTTGTCTTAATAACCCTAAATCAAATAAACTAACATTCAATGCCATCTTATGAGTCTTGAACTGTATGTGGAGACATACAAGGATCAATATTCAAGATACAACCTAAAGGCTCTATAGTATAGGGATAATGCTGGGTACCTTATCCTAGTAACACTATGAATACGACCCATTTTGTATTTGATACAAACGTAATAATCCAACGCGTTCGTGTAGATGATACGCGAGTGGGGGTATTTTATGCAATGAGTTTGCATAAGACTAGACCACGAAATAGTAACCACTAGATGTAATACTATTGACTAGTTATGTTCCTATTTCATTAGGATAACTAAGGTGACTTAGTCTTTAATCTTGAGTATATTATGAATGTGTTCATGAGAGATTGTCCTTTGATTTGTATGGGTGAGGGTAGCCAGATCATCGGTCCAACATGCCTATCATTTCGGGAATAAGACTGAATGGGGAGCTGTGAACATGATAATATAAGATGAAGTTTACTCATTCTCGCCTTAAGGGTAAGTAGATGAGTGTTCCTTTAAGTGGTGTCTCCAGGACTTGAACAAAGGGCCCTACCCTCTCATTGGCCTAAGAGTGGTTTCTATTTATTGGTTGGACCATAAAGAAGTTGTTCATTAGAGGAACATTGGTACTCAAGGAGTCAGAGGTAATCTAAGGGTAAAACGGTAATTTGACCCAATTCGAGTTAAGACATTCGTGAAGGACTAACTTGCTAGTATTAGTCTATATCCGTGGACACAAAAATATATCTAAAGTGAGAAGAGTACAACTGTGGGTCTATAGTAGATCGTACCCATAATTAACAAATATTGATTAACTTGGTTAATGAGTTTAACTAATTAATCCCATATCGTTGAAACTTCTAATCTACACGTCCACCAGGTCCCCTCATTAACTCACTAAATGATACTTAAGATGGATAATTTGAATTGTTCAAATTAGTTTGAGGAAACTATATATTAATGTGATTGATATGTAACTAATTATGAATATGATTTATAATTAAATTGGAAAGTAATATTTGAATAAGATTCAAATTAACTAATTCAAGTGAATTAAATTTACAAAGAATTAATTAATAGAGAGATTTTGCACATATACATGGGTTATATATGATAATTTAATATATAAATTAAATTAGGTTTAATGTATAAATAATTATTTAATTACTGTGAAAATTAAAATTAAATAAGTATTATTTATTTGGGCTAATTGATTAAATGAGTGTTATTTAATTAAATTGGCTAATTAATTAAATAAGTGTTATTTAGTTAATTATAGAAAAAGAAATTATTAGGAAAATAGTTTGACCCTTCTTTATATAAAGACCTCCTTATGGCCCTTTAAGAACACACTAAAACAACATAATATACAATACCATAGTATTATTATGCAGAATTTTGTTCCTAAACTACAAAGAAAATCCTCTTTATTCTCTAAAACTCTTTTCTCCTCTCCCTCTCTCAATTGTTGGATACCACCCATCACTCTATTGGAATCTTAGAGAATAACAAGGTTACTCTCGTGGTAGTGTTTGAGACTGTTCAAGAAATTCTTCGTCATCAAGATTGTTGGAAATTTGTTCGATGGAATTAGGAGAGGATTTTTCGTGGCACTTGAAAATCTACAAAGGTAAAAATCGTTCTAATCTTTTTCCTGGTGCATGCTTATTACATGTTTATGTTTTGTTTTAATTCAATGGTTATGTTTATGTAAAAATCGGATTGCGGGATGCAAACCATTCTAACAAAGCGCTTGTGCTGCGGGATTCGATCCCCATTCAATCCATTCATTGGCCATACGAGATCTACTTTTTTTCGTCACAATATAACTTACTATTTATTCTTGTTTTATAATCATTTATGAATTATGGTAGGTGTAGGCATATGAGATCATATCAACGGTTGCCGGAAAAGTTGCAACCCAACTTAGTAGACATGCCATACCTTGATTCTTGAGGTGGGAATGTACATACTCATAGCCGACTAAAATAATACAACGGGACGTGTTTGAGTCCAGCGAGGTTAGTGTTACATTAATATTTACTTGAATTTAAGGTGAATGTCACATATAACTAACAAATTCTTTGTTGTTTTGTATAGATAAGGATCACACCCACAGCACTGGCCATGTCGAATAGAGAGAGGCGGTATAAGGACATTAGGTTGATGAATGACCCGTATACGAGTGTATTGATGTTGAGATGAACTCCTTAGAGACACATAGATCACACCATGATAAAGATGTTCATAGTCACTCCAGTGACTACGAGAGTCACATGTATCGGTCCCACCAGCCAGAACTTGATTAGCATCAGTCTTATAAGCTCTCTAGTGACGTGCGTGAGACTCACCCTCCTTATAACGAGTCTCACGAGCTCCCTACTTACGAGCATGTGCCCCCAATTGAGAAGCAAGTGTTATCTCGACGGAATACATCCAATTCGGAGCCCATTAAAGGTGTGGGCATTTGTGCATCACTCCATGACATAGACCAGAAAGTGTGTGTGATGGAACATAAATTGGACGATGTGCAATCTGACTTGAATGTCCTTCAGGCCGATGTACAAGCAATCACTAGCTTACTGCGGTTCTTGTGTCGAGTATGTAATATTATATTAAACTTGTTCTAATGTGATAGAGTAAAGATGCATAAAAAGGAAGCTAACAGAATCATTAAGCAATCTAATTACACTTAATTTTTGTCAAAAGCATGCTAAAACAAGTTTTTAACAGAAAGAGGGTTTCATTGTGTATACCTTTGAAGATTTCCACTTGCTCCTTGCTTAATCTACAAAATTGACCTTTAATTTATTTAGTAGACCACCAAGACATTCTTCTCTACGATTCACAGCCTTGGATTGGGTGGTGGAAACTTAGAATTGAGAGAGATTTAGTGGGTTTGAGAGAGTTTGAGAGCAAAAACTATTTTTGTTGAAAATTTTCAAAAATCAGAATGCATGCCCTTCAAATCTCTGAAAAATGAAGTATTTAACAAATTCAAGCATGCAAGCACTCACTCATTCAACTAATTGACACTTCAATTAGCACTAAGTGAGTGGCCTAGGTGTTGAAATATGGAAAAATCTACTAAAAAACTCAATGTTAGATTTTTCCACTCAAACTTAAAAATTCTTAATTTCAATTTAATTCATTATATTTAATTTTAAAATAAATTAAATATAATCTAAATTAAATTAAAAAAATCGAATTTCCTTTTAAATTTTAAAATAATTTTAATTTAATTAATTAAATAATAATGTAATATTAAATATTAAATTAATGAAACACCTAATTTAAACATGAATCCTATAAATGTAATCAATATTTAAATATTTTAAACTCTCCAATTACGTTTAATTTTGATAAATTTAAATGTTTAATTATATCGAATATAATTATCCAAACCTTAAATTGAACTTAAACATTTCAAATTCAAACCCTAATTTCGAATTAGAACATTTCAAATTCCCTCAATTTTCTAATCCAAGGTTTAATCTTTTACGAAGTAGAGGGATTTTATGGGCCTACAGATCATGAGCTCCAACGATTTGAGATTAATCGGTTAAACTCTTTAACCTGAATTAATCAGTATTCATTAACCACCGAGACATACCACTATAGCTCGATTGTTTCACTCTCCTCAGTATAGATATATTTTTGTCCACTTGATTTAACCATGATCAGTAAGTCGATTATTCACAGGTTGTTCGTATTTACAGCTAGGTCAAAATTACCGTTTTACCTCTGTAAATACATCTTGCTCCTTAAGTCACAATTGATCCTCTATTGATCAATTGGTTTACAGTCCAACTAACAAACCATATCCCTCTCGACCATGAGAGGACAGAACCCCTTTGTTCAAGACCAGGAATCAGTACTTAAAGGGAACAACATATATGCTAACCTTTAAATTGGTAGGAGTGAATTCCATCTTGCATGATTATGTCCCCAGCTATTTATCCTATCTTATCCCCGAAAAGGGGGCTTGTTGAGCAGTGTTGTTGAACTACTCTCATCTATGCAAATCAAAGGATAATCCTAAATAAACAGAAGTTCATAGTTAGCTCAGGATTAAGATCGAGTTACCCTAGGTCATTGAATTAAAACAGTCAGTTTTAACAGTAAATGATCGTTATAAAGAAAAGTGACTATTTCGTGGTCCGATCTTATGCAAATATCTTTTGCATAGGATGCCCGTTCACATGTCTCTACATGAACAATTTTGGAATCACATCGTTTATATTAGTATATAAAGTAGGCCGCATCCATAGTGTCCCCAGGATGAGGTACCCAATCTCATCCCTATACTTATAGACCTTTTTGGTTATATACTATAACTTGATCTTCTTTTATGTCTCTACATAAAGTTAGAATATTCATACTATAGCCATGGATTCGTTTATTAGATTTTGTAACATAATGCAATTTCAATAACACTTTTATTGAATAAATTCTTCAATAATACTTTTATTGATAAATAGAATATGTTTCTATGATTACGAACTGCGAATTTTAGGACATTCCTAACATAACGTAAATATATAACATGTAGTGTTTGACCTAATGTCAAGGCCACTCGCCCGTTCGCCCAGCTGCTGATTGACCAGATGCTTCCTATTTCTTATTCGTTGATTGGAGATTAAGATGTTCCCACGGAGCGGTAATTAGTAGGTGAAACTTCTAACTCATGAAAAGGAAAGTAAAAGCCCGGTATTCATTCTCCTTTCGAGGTTATATAATATACTCGACTATAAGGACTAAGAGACAAGTAGGTCAAGAACACAAAGTCAGAACATCCATTCCGCCCGCCCGTCCAAACGCGGCGCCCTTTTTCATTATCATTTATCCCCCTTTCTTTCCTCCCGGCTATTCACGCATGAAGATCGTCGTATGTATGCTCGACTTCGGTTGTAGGTGCTATAGGAAATAGCTTTAAGGTCCATAAGGAGCAGGGGTACTTTTTAAACGATGTAGGGTTTAGGCATGGATTCCACCGAGACCAGTGATCCCATTCCTCCACCATCCACGAGTCCCATGACTCCATTCCTCCATCTTCCACCAGTCTAATGTCCCAATTCCTCCACCTTCCACCAAGTCCCGTGACCCCATCCCTCCATCATCCATCGTATCTAGGGACTCCATCCCTTCACCATCCATCGAGCTCATCCTTCCCATCATTACAGTATCTGCCGCTCTCCCCAATATACCACATCTTTCTATGCTGCTTCCCGAGATACCACTCTTTCCTCACTTGACACTACCACATTATGAGTTGCTTTCACCATAGGTATTGAAGAAGTTTAGGATTAAGGTCGAGCTCAAGGTGAAGGACGAACCCAATGGGAAGGGTGAGCCCAAGATGAATGTCGAGTCTGATGTGAAGAGCGAGCCTGTAAACTTTGAAGAGGAATAGAGACAAACAAATAGGAAGAGGAAGTCGATAATACCCTTCCAGTTCACATGGCTAGGGTGGTGGGGAAAAAACATAAATACATTCAGCTAGGTCAACGTCCCACTTGATGGAGCTTACGTTTAACACAAAGAAGCTATTAGGATCCTAAGCACACTAACTACATCAATTTTAGTGGATTTAGCATGCATGTTCATGAAGATATCAGAAATAGGGTTTCAAGAAAAACAACCTTTGATGAATTCATTTGATTGCTCCAAATCTCCTTGAATTTCTTCTTCAATCTTTGTAGTAGACCACCACAAGAGCCTTCTTTACTATTCTCAGTCCTTAAATTGGATTGTGGGATCCAAATTGAGAGAGATTTGGGGAGGATTATTGGAGTTGAAGAGAGGGAAAAAATTGACAAAAATTCCTATTTTTTTTTTCCAGGTTGCATCAACAAATTCTCTTCTAATTAACTTATATTTAAGTGATTTGAGCATGCAAAAGGACTAAATATGGAGATTGACATTCAATCATCCACTAATTAAGTGGAATAGGTGGAGGATAAATGGAAAAAGCGGGAAAAACAATATTTCCATTTCTAAAACATTTTTTTTCATTTAATTTAATTTAAATTTCAAATAAAATAAAATTAAATTAAAAAAAACTAAATTTCTGAATTTGAAATTTGAAATTTGAAATTCAATATTATTTAAAATACTTTATAATTAATTAACAAATTTAATTGATTAATTAAATAATTTAATATCAATTACTAAATTAATTAAAATCTAATCCAAAACATGAATTCTTATTCATATATTTAATATTTAAATCTTATTTAAATATTTTCAACTCTCAAAAAATCGTGTAATTCGTTAATTAAATGTTTAATTATATCGAATATAACAATCCAAATCCTAAATTGAATTTGAACATTTCAAATTCTCTCAACACGCTATTCTAAAGTTTAACCCTTTTACTTGCTAGTAGAGAGACCTAATGGATCTATAGATCATGAGCTCCAACGATTTGAGATTAATTAGCTAAAACTCTTTAAACCGAATTAGTCAATATTCGTTAACTATCGAGACACTTTACTATAGCTCAGTAGTTGCACTCTCCTCACTGCAGATATATTTCTATCCACTTGATTTAACCATAATCAGTAAATCGATCCTTCACAGGTTGTTCGTATTTACAGCTAGGTCAAAATTACCGTTTACCCCTGCAATACATCTTACTCCTTAAGTCTCCACTGATCCACTAATAAACAATTGGCTTATGGTCCTATCAATAAACTAAGTTCCTCTCAGCCATAAAGAGGGCGGGACCCCTTTGTTCAAGACCAAGAGTCAATACTTAAGTGAACAACCTATCTGCTAACCCTAAAATGGGTAGAAGTGAATTTCGTCTTGCAGTACTATATCCGCAATATCTATCCAGTCTTACCCTTAAAATGGGAGGCTTATTAAGTGGTGATGTTGAGCCACTCTCACCCATGCAGATTAAAAGATAATACCGAATAAATAGGAGTTCGTAGTTAACTCAGTATTGAGATCGAGTTACCTTAGGTCATCAAATTGAAATAGTCAGTTTTGACAGTAAACAGTCGTTATAAAGAAAAGTGACTATATCGTGGTCTGGTCCTATGCAAACATCTTTTGTATAGGATGTCCCCACTTGCATGTAGTCTCCACATGAACGACTTTGAGATCACATTGTTTGTATCAATATACAAAGTGGGTCGCATCCATAGTGTCTCCAGAATAAGGTACCCAATCCTATCCATATACTTATAGACGGTTTTGACTATATACTCAAACTTGATCCTCTTTTGTATCTCTACATAAAGTTTAAGTATTCATGTTACAGCCATGGGTTCATTAGTTTATTGGATTTAGAAATCTATAAATGCAATTTAAAAATCGCAATAACATCTTTATTGTGAAATAGAATCTATTTAAAGTTTACAAACTATGAGTTTTAGGACATTTCCTAACACGATTGACATCGTTCCCTATGACCCTACACATGCTATTCCAAAGGATGTGATGAATGCATTCATGGGCTAGTTGACAAGTGTGGATATGGGTTTTCACTGGCCAAGTAATGAAGTCCTCTTTAGGACGAATTGCACGATGAAGGAGTTGTTCCATGAGCGAACACGTGACAATTATTGGGTCGAGAACAACGTAAATTAACAGCTTCATCATGTTTTTATTCTTGTTATTTACTATTTCCACTCATTAACTGAACTTATATATTATGAATTCTCGATGCTTTATTCACGTTTCTCCGACAAAAGTTTATTAACTGGTCAGAGATATGTGTTCATCGATTCACAACGTTGTCACATGACATATTGGTATGTATTATAGATGATTTAAATTTTGCGTGATTGATATACACTTAACCTATTATTATCTATTTTAAAGAGTCATTTGAACCTATAGGATCCAGATAGCTTGTTTCACGCCATATATAAGAAAACGTGTGAAAAAGATGCTAAAGTATGGGAGAAAGAGCATATGTATGTGATTATATGCTCCCATTGGTAGTTGAACATCAGCCTGGAAGGATAGATGTCGATTACATCTATAACCCACTCAACTACAAGCAACACTGAATTATGTTGTTGATAGACATGAACCTTAGACGCATCCTTTTGTATGACTCACTCCTCAAGTATATCACAGAAGGATCTGGTATCATTCCTAGAGCCCCTATGTTTCACTCTCTCTTCACTAGCACATTTTTGTAACTTACATGCCACAAAACCTTACCTTGCACATGGTCCTTGGAGGTTGAGTCTGTTGAGGTTGATGCCCTAAATCTCGTAGGGTATTGTAGTTTGTAAATATTTGTATGAATAAACTTTCTGTGATTTATAATATATAATACTTTATTCACATTGTCTATGAAATATTTGATATTTTAGTTGCATTAACCACAAACCAATAAACTAAGTTCCATGGTTATCGTTGTAACTTAAACATGTATGTGAAAACATACAAATGGATCATATTTTAAGTGATAACCTAAATGATCAGTAGTATATGGATAAGGCTGGATACCTTATCCTGGTGACACTACAAGTATGGCCCTTCGTTCTCGATACAAAAATGAAACGACCCTCCCCTAATTCTTTCGAATCGTGAGACACATTAAAATGCAGGTGTTACAAATGATTTAGAATGCTACAAATGATTTGATCTGATCATTCATGTATTAGACATGCAAGCAGGGATATTACATACAAAGGAGCTTGTATAAGACCGGACTACGAAATGTTTAGTCTCGTTATATTACCCCGTTTATAATTGAGACTTTCATTTTACTAGGATGACCATAGAAAACATGACCTTAATCCTAAGTGAGTTGTAAACTTCTGTCTATGAGGGCAGTTCTTTGATTTGCATGGGTGAGAATGGCCAGATCGCTGCCTCAACAAGCCTACCATTTTGGGGATTCATCTGATTAGGGAGCTGGGAACTCAGCTACATAAGATGGAATTCACTTCTTCCCCGAAGCAGGGGTAAGTAGATAAATTACTCCCTTAAGGGCTGATTCCAGGTCTTGAACAATGTGGTGCCACACCCTCTCTTGGCTCGAAAGGGGTTTAGTCATAGTGGGACTATGATCTATTATTCATTAGAGGGATCAGTGGTACCTAAGGAATTAGATGTAATTACAGGGGCAAAACGATAATTTGGCCCAGCTATTCTTAATTTGTGAAAGGTCATCGTATTGTTGATTGATAATATACAATGGACACGAGAATATATCTGTAGTGCAAAGAGTGCAGTTGTCGGTATTTAGTGGAGTACTTGACAATTAACGGATGGTGGATAATATGATTAAAGAGTTTAGTCAGTTATTCACATACTGTTGGAGCTTCAAGCTACAGGTCCATAAGGTCCCATTGGTAACTCAATGGATTCAAGTTGAGAATAAGGTTTTGGATTAATTTTGTTGGGTTTTTATGTCCTAAAACTCATGGTTTGTAAGTAATAAAACTTATTCTGGAAACTCAATAAGTTGTTATTGAATATATCTATTGCTTATTAGAAATCCAGTAAACCTAAAAAACCCTTGACTATTACATGAGTACTTGAACTTTATGTGGAGACATAAAAGTGGATCAAGTTCGAGTAAATAGTCAAAATGTTCTATAGTATATGAAAAAGGTTGGGTGTTTTATTCTGGTAACACTATTGGATGCGGTATACTCTGTAGTTGTTACAAAGAGTTGTAAAGTGCTACAAACGAAGTGATCCTAATTCGTACATGTTATGATATGAGGAGTGGGGGTGTCCTGTGCAAATGGGTTTGTACAAGATCGGACCACAAAATCAGTCACTCTTACATTATAACGTTGTTTACTTTTTAAGACTGATTATTTCAAAGTGATGACCTAGGTAACTTGACCTTAATCCTGAGCTAACTATGAACTCCTGTTTATTCGTGATTATCCTTAGATTTCCAAAGGTGAGGGTTGGCTCAACAACGCTGGCTCAATAAACCTCCATTTCAGGGGTAAGACCGGGTAGATAGCTGGGGACATAGGGTGCAAGAAGGAATTCACTCCTACCTGCCTTTAGGGATCGTAGAGAGGTTGTTCCCTTAAGAGCTGACCCAAGGTCTTGAACAAGAGCCCCACCCTCTCATTGGCCCGAGAGGGACTCAGTTTGTTGATTGGATCACAAATCAATTGCTCATTAGAGGATCAATGGGACTTAAGGAACAAGAGGTAATCTCAGGGGTAAAACAGACATTTGACCCAACCATTATTACGAACAACCTGTGAATGATCAACTTACTAATCATGATTATATCAAGTGGACATATTATATCTACAGTGAGGGGAGTTCAACTATGGGCTTTAGTGGAGTGACCCATTAGTTAACAAATGGGGTTAATTCGGTGTAATGAGTGTAGCCAATTAATCTTGGATCGTTGAAGCCCATAATCTGTAGGTCCGCGAGGTCCTCTTACTAGCTCGTAAATGGATTAGCTTTAGAGTAGCATGATAAGTTAATTTGAAACGTTAAAATTAAAATTAAAGGAATTAGTAATTATATGAGATATAATTACACGTTTAATTTTAAGAATTAAACGAAATAGGAGAATTAATATTTAAATATGACTTAAATATATGAAGGTGAATTTATGTCAAATTAATTTAATATTTGATATTAAATTAATTAGAATTATTTAAATTGTTTAAATAATTATTTATTAATTTTATTAGAAAATTGATTATGAAATTAATTTTGTAAAATTAATAATATATTTTATTTTTTTATTTTTTAAATCAAATTGATTTTTAAAATCAAAATTGAAATTTAAAAAACACAAAATGGAATTGTGATTTTTTCTATTATCATCTTCAACTTGCTCACACAAAACTCACATAGTTTGGCTTCAATAACTCCAAGCATGAGCTGCATCTCATGCAACCATCTTCTTTGCATGAAGGTCCTGCAATATATTGAGAAAATTGGAGTGGAATTGAGGTATGCATCTATAAAATTTTTGCTGAAAATTCGGGTTGAAGAAATTGTTCTTCAAGTGGGTTGCTGTTGTGAGTTCTTCTCTAAGTTCCCTTCATTCAAGCTTATTTTGAGTCCCACAACTCAATCTAAAGCTCCAAGAGAATAGTGGGAAAGATCTTGAGGTAGTCTACAACAAAATTTGGAGAAGTTTGCAGCTGAAAATCAATATTTGAAGAAGTTCTGCAAAGGTATGGCTTGAAACTCTCTTGTTTTAGTATGAGCATGCTTTAGTTAATGCCAAAATTAATGAATTAGAGTGCTTATTAATCCTTGTTGCTTTCGCTGCTTGCTGATATACTCCAACAAATTTGAATTGTTCAAATTAATAAGAGGGAATTTGATTATATATGATATAATTCAATTAATTCAATTATATATGATATAATTGATATAATGTATTTGATACATTATTGTTTGATTGGAGGAACTAATATTTTGATATGATTCAAATATAGTTTCTATGGATTAGATTCATAGTTATTAAATTTAATATAAATATGATTTATATATCATAAAATAAAGAAAAAGAACTATGGTTTATATATTGTATATGATGTAATATTAAAACTATAGATTATAAAGATATTATGATAAGTTAGTTATCTATTTATTTATATTTATTAATTATTTGATAATTTAATTCTTTTTCTCAAATAACCACCCTTAGTGGGTAGTTATTAAGTTTTTATGGAAAAAATGGAATAAATGAAATTGTTTTAATTATTCCACGAGACAAGTGAGACGACTGACATTATTAGTAAACGAGTAAGAGAGTCTCACTATACGATCACTTGAGAGCCTAGAAGATCGAGTAGTTTGGCTATGTAATAAACTAATTTTTTCTACACGATAGTGTTGTTGCATATACGATCGTCTTCCTCCTAAACTTCAATCTTGCCCTCTAACCAAAATAAGCCAGAGTCCACTACTTCTGGATTCTCACACCGAGAATACCATGGTAATCTAGTGGTAGTGTCCGATTTGTTCGAGGATCAAGTTGCTACTTGTTCGAGGGAGTTCGAGTTGTTCGTTGTGTTCGTGAGCGAGTTTGATCAAGGGATTATCTTGAAGAACGATTTTCAAAGGTATAATCTCTCAACCTTTTTTTTTTAATTTTCGAAAGCATGTTGTAATTTAGTTTATAATGCATAATCTGTTCTGTATAACTGTAAACTCATGCATTCATTCACAATGGGTTTTGGACAATTCGCTTCCGCTCAAAAGTCCTTTGTAATTAGAGATCCTTCAGAGTCATGTCAATACAAGCTTCCTACAGGGGTCAGATACACTAGACTGTGGGATATTTTGTCTTAAGTTCTTCGAATACTTGGTGATCGAGTACAGTCTGGAGAGTTTATAGTAAGATAAAATGCATGATTTTAGGTTGTAGTATGGTGCTAAGTTATGCACCGATTAGTTTTTTATTATACCTTTCTATGTAATTTTTTACACTTTTTTAAATGTATGAACTTGTTAATTTTATATGAGCAATTCATATATTTCCAAACTTACATGAGCAATTTTTTCCACAGTAAGCAACTGTATGTGTATCAAGTGTACATGATTTTAGGTGTCGTGTATCGAGTATCATGCATTGAACATCAAGTGACATGCATCAAGTATCGAGTAACTTACACCATGTATTGGGTAACCTGCGTTGAGTATGGTATAAAGAGTATCGTATATCGAGTGAAGTCATTAGATCTAGTATTGTCGAGTAATCATGATCGAGTAACATGCATTGAGCAGTGAGTAACAAGTAAAATGTATCGAGTATTGAGTATTTATCAGAAAGTATTTACTTTACATAATGAACAATATAATGTAGAGTATTAACTTATAAAGTATTTATCAGAATGCTATACATTATTTGACATTGATTGTGCCTGGGTCCCTTGAGCCTCAGTCCTTGCCCATTTGTTGTGTTTAGACGTATCAAGTGGTTCATTGCACTTTTTTCGATTACGTTTGGACGTATCAAATGTTGCCTCGCGATGAATTTCTTCAATTTCCTCAAGACTTCCAAATACATGTGGTCTAGTACAGTCTTACTTTGAGAGGAGAAATTTAACATCATCATCGTCCATTAAGCATACTTGAGGAGAATCAATATCCATCTTATATGTCACCCTCATTGTAATCTTGAATTCTATCAAATTAACTTGCATGATCTCATATACTAGATTTACCAACTCATTATACGTCAATGTGCTCGGAACTAGCAAACCCTTCAAATGACCTCCAATTTAGCGTGCTTTTGTGTTGTCCCATTGTACCACCTTAACGTAAGAATATATACTTTTCCATCATTCAAGAAAAATACTACACAAAGTGAGCAGTTAGGAAAATTGGTTATTGTTAAATACTCGCTATACTCGATCCTCGATACTCGATACTCATCCCTCGATACTCGGTATTCTTAACTCAATGCTTACTATTTCATAGCTTTCTATCCCCTCATCCTCGCTTCACTGGGAGCTACGCATGTCTTAGTACACACTCACAAACTCACACTCACTCGTTTTTTTTTTCGCTACATTCATATCGCACAATGTCGGAAAGGTAAAAAAATGTGAGCAAAAAATGAGAAAAAACTAGCACGTTTACTTACTTGAGGTGTGAGACAATATAGTAAAATGATCTGAATGACTTTATAACTTGATCACAGTCAAGAAAAACAGGTTTTGTGAAATGGATTTTTTTGGAGGGAAAGTGAGCTCAATTTTCTCTTTTGTGTTTCATTTCCGTTTGTTCATAGTTAATAATAATAAAAAAATATATACTTCACATTTCAAGAAATTGATTTGAAAGAATAGTGAGAACTGTCAAATAATTTCATTTTTGTATGTTCGTACATGAGCATTAACTACAGAGTAGGTCACCAACGGGCGCGGGCAATTCAAAATTATCGAGTATCAAGTATGACGTGGCTATGATTAAGTATACACATATCGATTGCACACGTATCGAGTGACCATGCATTCGCGTATCGAGTGACCGTGCATCGAAGATCGTGTGATGAGCCAATAAGTAACGAGCCATCGAGGATCGAGTTCCTTGGTAGTGGTAGGCACGTAGAGTGCATCTCAAAGGCAAAACGGTAAAATCACACGTGGATGACATTAGCAGAAGAATACTTTCCATTACTTTTTCTTCAGGTGGCCATTTTTCATTTGGGCCTCCCAAATGAGGCCATCCTTACAAAAATCCCCTTGTGTTGTGCCCAGCGGTAGCACTCTCGATCGAATCCACAGCTCATGATCATGCTCAATTAGGCACAAGAATGAAAATATATGTGATATGTTTATTATCTACAAATTAAATGGTTCGATATCGATATTAAATATCAATGGATATCTCCAATATTTTTTTTATAAATGCTCGTAAAACATAAAAAAATTTCATCTATTCGGTCCAATATAAATATGACCACGAATAATTGTTGATTGAGAAATTTTGGACAAACAAATGGTCATGTTATTTCATAAATTAATGGCAAAATTATAAATAATTTAATTTGCGACTCATTAAAAGTAGACGTATGTCTCAAATTAAAGTTGGTGACATAAATTGGAAAATCTCAATGATGCCACATATTTTCATCATGACCGTTGGATTGAATCAAATTAATTTGTTCAATTTTATATTAATATTCGAGCTAAAGTTCAATTGAGCCCAAAAGTAGGATTAATCTAGTTCAGCGGCCAACTTAGGCCCAAACCAACTAATTAGGCCCAAGGGCCAGGTCCATAAGCCAATCAAACCCAAGCCCACAAAGCCCACCAGAGAACTCTATAAATAGAAAAGTTCCCTTCATTTGAAAAATGTGAGAAATTTTAGACTCCAAAGAGCCTAGAGAGAATTCTCTATAATCCGAAGACTCCATGACTCCTGAAGATTGAACCACTCTTTGATGCTCAAGTCCTGAGGATACAAGTATTATTCTAAGATTTCAACTTCAAGAACATCATGCACTCCACTTCCTCAAGTTAAGCGTACGCATTCAGCTGGGAGAGAATCAGATGATCAAATATTAGAGATCAAGCCACAATTACATCAACATTGTTGGGGTCGATGCCCTAAATCTCGTGGGTCATGTAGTTTATAATTGTAATGTACAAACATTTTATTTATTTAATAAAATATGAGATGTTTTATTCGACATTTAGTAGCATTAACCCACAAACCAATAAACTAACATCTAAGGTTATCTTCTGTAACTTAAACATGTATGTAGGGACATACAGGTGGATCATGTTTAAGTGATAACCAAGATGGTCTGTAGTAGATGGATAAGGTTGGGTACCTTATCCTGGTAACACTACGAATATGACTCGCTTTGTAGATGTTACAATTGTTGTAAGATGATACAAATGATATGATCTTGATCATTCATGTAGAAACATGTGAGCGGGGGTGTTCTATACAAAGGAGTTTGTAAAAGATCAGATCACAAAATGAATAATCTCATTATATAACACCGTTCATAATATAAACTTACATTTCACCAAGATAACCATAGGTGACATGACCTAAATCCTGAGTGAGTTGTGAACTCCTGTTTATGAAGAAGGTCTTTTAATTTGTATGAGTGAGAGTAGTCAGATCACCGACTCAATAAGCCTATCATTTTAGGGATATGTCTGATTAGGGAGCTGGGAACATAGCTACACAAGACGAAATTCACTCATTCCCTAACGTCTGGGTAAGTAGATAAATTGTTCCCTTAAGGGTTGATCTGAAGCTTGAACAATGTGGTGCCACACCCTCTCTTGGCCCGAAAGAGGTTTGGTCATAGTTTGACTTATTGTTCATTACAGGGATCAATGACACTTAAGGAGTTAGATGTAACTACAGGGGCAAAATGGTAAATTTGGCCCAACTGTACTTACAAGCAATTTGTGAAGGATTATTACACCATTGATTGGTTATACCCAATGGAAACATAAATATATCTGTAGTACGAAGAGTGTAGCTATCAATCTTTAGTGAAGTGACCGACAGTTAATGGATGTTGAATAATTTAGTTAAAAGAGTTTAATTACTTATTCAAATACCATTGGAGCTTCAATCTACAGGTCCATTAGGTCCTCTCTATAGCTCAACATGGATTATTGGGAATTAATTTTGAATTAATTTGAATTGTTCAAAATAATCGAGGGAATTAATTATATGTGATATAATTAATTTAACTTAATTATGATATAATTAATATAATTTATTTGGTACATTATATAAATTTTATTTGAGAGGACATAAATATTTGAATATGATTCAAATATTAATTATCTGAATTGAATTCACGTATTAATGAGAGAATTAAAACTATAGGTTATATTGTATTTGATACAATATAAAACTATAGATTATGTGTTATATATGATAACATATAGTTATATAGATATATAATAAGTTGGCTATTATATATATAATATATATTTATTTAAATAAAATGAAATGAAATTCAAATTAATTTAATTTAATTTAAAATTTAAATTTAAAGGGAGGGAAATAACTTCCCTCCCCTTAATTCTCTCTTGATCTCACGTAGAGAGGGGGCAGTTGGTGGGAGTGGTTTTAATGTAGAATAGGTTTTCCATCTTCTTCATAGACAAGAAGGGTGTGTGTGGAAAAAAAAAGCTTCTATTGTTTTCTTCTGAAAAAAGAATCCGCTCTCTCTCAAACTCTCTCCCTCTTCCAAAAATTTGCAAAACCCACATCTCTTGCATATTCTCACCCTACCCTAAGGAGAATACAGAGGACGATTTTGTGGTGGTGTCTTGGCTTCTTAGATCATGGTTGATCGTGATCGGAGAGGAGGATTATCGTGAAGACTATTTTGATCTTCAAGGATAAGTTAAAATCCTAACCCTTTTTCATGTTTATCTATAATATGTTGTATTTTTTGTGTTAATGCATAATGTTTGTGTATTGTGAAATTTGATTATGTGAAACTTTTAAAATTGGGAACGATCCTTGCTTTTGCATCGAACTTCACTGTTCCTTCAGACACAAGTTCAACTCCGTGAAACAAGTTTCTCTGAAAACCTCGTGTGAACAAATTGGCACGTCTGATAGGACATCTCCACCTCTCATCTCTCTCAACATTCAAACAAACAAATGGCACCATAGAAAGCTGCATCCAAAACCACTATTGCAAGCGAATCTTACACAAAACTTGTCCCCAATCATTCAAAGGAGACCATGTAGAACAAGAGCAAGGTTCTATCATTGCACATAACATTTTGAAACAATTAATTGAATCTCCAAGAAGCGGGATCATCATCAAGGAAAATCTCTTGTTTGACAACCTTGCTCCTGTGTCTAACCAAGCAAAGAAAGAATCATTACTGAGATGTAATGTCTGTCATAATGAAAGATGTAACAGTTGAGGTGGCCATGACAGAGATGGAGAGGAAAACAATTTTCTTGATGAAAGCTATTGAGGAGCGAGATCATGAAATCGATACCTTAAGAGATCATATGCAGGCTCGTGACACTATTGAGTCGAGTCAAACTCCTACTGTCAAAGCCAATGACAAAGGGAAAACTGGGTTGTAGGAAAATTATCTGCAATAATCCACCTATGTCACCTTCCTATCGGTCTAACAACTGCAGGATAAGATCACAAACACTATAAGAGCTCAGTATGGAGAACTGTCATAGACTTCTTTTATGTATTTCAAGTCATACACTAAGAGAATTGACAATCTAAGAATTCCTACTGGGTACCAACCTCCAAAGTTCCAGACGTTCAATGGAAAGGGCAACTCGAAGCAACACATCGCGCACTTCGTTGAAAAGTGCAGAAATTTAGGAACTAGAAGAGACTTGTTGGTCAAACAGTTCGTTTGGACCTTGAAAGGAAATAATTTCGGTTGGTATACCGATTTGGAGCTGGAAGTGATTGACAATTAGGAATAGCTAAAAAGAGAATTCCTGAATCGCTTCTACAGTACTAGACGCATTGTTAGTATGATGGAGCAGATAAACACCGAGGAGCAGAAATGAGAGCCAGTTATCGACTACATC
Organism: Benincasa hispida; assembly: GCF_027475165.1. Taxonomy (NCBI): domain Eukaryota; kingdom Viridiplantae; phylum Streptophyta; class Magnoliopsida; order Cucurbitales; family Cucurbitaceae; genus Benincasa; species Benincasa hispida. The sequence continues at coordinate 24,898,335 of NC_143478.1, forward strand.
AATCGATGCAGGACTCTGAGTCTGGGTTGCAAAGGCCGACTTATCAAATTATCTGCTATAAATTGTGCACCCAAATATGTATTGGCAACTTCTCTATATTCTACAAGGAGTAAGGCCCCATACGTTCAAAGAGTTAGCAACTCGTACTCATGATATGGAGTTGAGCATCGCCAACAGGGAAACTAAAAATTTCCTATTCTTTGAAATAGAAGAGGACAATAAATAAATAAAGGACGCTGAGAGGATTGTGAAGAATGCCACGAAAGAGTCAATGGTCATTAATACAACCTCGTTAAAGTTTCCTCCAAAAGGAAAGAAGCAAAAGCAAAAGTGAAAGATGATGAAGGAGAGAGATGTCACCTAACTTTAAAGGAGAGACGAGAAAAGGTTTACCCATTCCCTAACTCTGATGTTGCAGACATGCTGGAGCAACTGCTGAGGAAACTTATTCACCTGCCTAAATGCAAACAACTGGAACAAACAGGAAAAGTAGATGATCCCAATTACTGCAAGTATCACAGGGTTATTAGCCACATTATCGAAAAATGTTTCGTGCTGAAGGAGCTTATTCTAAGACTTGGTTCATGAGAAGACGACTGAGCTGGATCTGGATGAAGTAACTCAAACAAATCACGCTAAGTGGTGGTGACTTTCAGTATTCCAACATCAATTGCGTTTTATGATGAAAGAGAAAGCTTGGTCCAGTTTGAGACCCTCGAACATATAGTTGTTCGATTTCAACAAGCAATTCAAATTTCATACTCTTGAAATAAAGATGAACTTGTTGATGATGACAATAAACGGTGGATTCTTATGACTCGTCAAAAGAGAAGAAACTCGAGTTACACCTATAAAGAATCGCACTCCTATAAAGTTGCAAAAGAGAAAACCTTCCCTACTGCTTATGTTAAAACTTTCCACGACCCGCCTCATGGTATCCATGTTGAAAGAGATAAATTGAACAAGTATGATCGCCCTCTATTGGGATGTACTATTAAACCAAAATTGAGATTATCTGTTGAGAATTATGATAGAGCAATTTATGAATGTCTACACGGTGGACTTAATTTTACCAAAGATGATGAAAACATGAATTCCCAACCATTTATGCATTGGAGAGACCGTTTCCTATTTTGTGCGGAAGAATTTTATAAATCATAGGCTGAAACAGGTGAAATCAGGGACATTATTTGAATACTACTGCAGGTATATGCGAATAAATGATGAGATGAAAAAGGGTTGTATTTACCAGAGAAATGAGAGTTCCTATCGTAATGCATGACTACTTAATAGGTGGATTCACTGCAAATACTAGCTTGGCTCATTATTGTCGAGATAACGGTCTACTTTTTTACATTCACTGTGCAACGAATGTCGTTATTGATAAATAGAAGAATCATGGTATGAACTTTCAATAAGAGCCTTTAGAATGCGAATCGATTGGTGCTTCTATCTTTGAAAGGAGTCCCTCATGTTCAACTGGTCCAATAAAAGCCTAAGCCTTCGATAATAAATAGGATAACACACTTCTTTCTTGATTTTACCCATAAGTTAAGGCATATTCTTCATGTTGTAACTGAAAGAAAGGTGGAGAATCAAGATGACTTATGGTAAATATCTTTAACGGTCTTCGAATGCCAATGCATCGCGGACCCATATATATCGTCCGTTAATACATGACCAATTATTGTTTGGATAAAAATTCTTTTCAGAATCATCCTATTTCCAAAACTCACTGAAATCCCTCAAATGGTTCCACAATCGGTTCTACGTACAACAATGTGTTGAACTACTTCAACAAGTCCTCCTATAAGATATCCAACAAGCGAACGGATTCGGTCAACTGCGAGGAAGGTAATAAAAAAGGAAAGAGGATGAGTTCTTTTTTCTTTTATCATTTAGAGCCTAGGAGCCTATTGGGGTTGATGCCCTAAAGTCTCGTGTCCTGTAGTTTGTAAACAATTTGTACGAAAGCTTGTGTTGTATAATATATGACATTTACTTCACATCTTGTTTTTTGCTCAATTGCCTGATTTATTTGCTTTACCACAAACCAATAAACTTAAAATCCTTGGTTATCTATATGTAACTCAAGCATGTATGTGGTGACATACAAGTGGATCGTGTCTTGAGTGATAACCAAAATGGTCTGTAGTATATGGATATAGGAGGAAAACCTTATCCTAGTAACGCTACGGATCAGGCTCGCTTTGTGGAATGGTCACAAGTGTTGTGACTTGTCACAGATGGTCTGATCCTGGTCATTCGTGTCAGGGACATGCGAACGGAGGCGTCCTATACAAAGAGTTTCTATAAGACTTGACCACGAAGTGTTAACGTCTCGTTATATAACACCGTTCATGATAGAGACTTCACTTCACTAGGATGACTATAAGTAACATGACCTTAATCTTGAGTGAGTTAAGAACTCCTGCCATTGGGCCGGTCCTTTGATTTGTATGGGTGCGAGTAGCCAGGTCGCTGATTCAAACCTACCATTTTGAGGATTCGTCTGATTTGGGAGCTGGGAACTCAACTACACAAGATGGAATTCACTCCTTCCCCGAGTAGGAGTAAGTAGATAGATAGCTCCCTTAAGGGCTGATTTCGGGGTTTGAACGATGTGGCGCCACACACATTCTCTTGGCCCGAGAGGTGTTCACACATAGTTGGACTATGTTGTATTGTTCATTAGAGGAATCAGTGGTACTTAAGAAGTGAGATGTAATTACAAGGGCAAAATGGTAATTTAACCCAGCTGTACTTACGAGCATCTGTGAAGAGTCATCGTACTCATGATTGGTTATATTCGATGGACAAAAAAATATATCTGTGATAAGAAGAGTTCAGATGTTGGTCTTTAGTGGAATGCCTGACAGTTAACGGATGGTGGATCTCGTGGCTAAAGAGTTTAGTCAGCTATTCACGGACCGTTGGAGCTTTAAGCCACAGGTCCATTAGGTCCCCTGGGTAGCTTGGATAAAGTCATGAATCAATATTTGGGTTAATTTGAAATGTTCAAATTGACAAAAGAAAGTTCGATTATATATGATATAATTGAACTGGTTAATTATATATGATATAATTGGCTAAATGTATGAGATACATTATTTTTGGAGAAAATTAGATATAAATATGATTTATATCAAGTAGAGGAGAAATTACTATAGTAGATATGTGATATCAAACTATAGGGTAAAAATATGCTATGATTATATTTATTAATAATTTAATTGGTTATTATATGATAATTAACCTAAAATCTCTCTCGGACGTGCGTTAGTGGGAAATCAACGTCGGTTATTGTAACCGAAGAATAAAAATGAAATTTGGTTTCATTTTGAAAAGTTTGAAAAAAGGTCGGAAGGTTTTGCGTTGGTGTGGAAATGTAAATGATCGCTTAAGTCGAGAGCCTATACGATAGTCGCTCAGCGCCTAAACGATCGCATACCTCACACCTAAATGATTGCCTACTAGCGCCTAAATGATCACACACTAGTTCCTAAACGATCGGTTAGCTTTCCAAAACGATCATATAGTGTGTCGTGTTTGCTAAACAATCGCCCACCTTTTTCTAAACGACCGTTCAGTAAAACCTACACGATTATGTAGTTTCTTCTAAGCGATAGCTTTAGATTCTCTTCCACTTGCTTATCTACACGGTCAGTTCTTCCTCTTACCTCTACCAAACTCACTAAATACCACGCTTTGGGTTCTCACTCCGAGAATACCTAGGGCTCCTTTTTGGTGGTGTCGTCCCCGCTGTGTTTGTTTGTTTGCGGTTGTTTGGTGGTAACCAACGTATCTACTGGGAATTTGTTGATCGGGTAAAGGTCTTCCGCTACGTTGAGTTCCATAGCTTGAAGAATATCTTCAACTGGTATGAGAACTCTATCCCTTGTTATTTTTTTGTTCAAAGCATGTTGTTAATGACTGTTTGTTTGCATAACTGTGCATTTGAATGTATATGGTGTATTTCGGTCACGGTGAAATTGGAGCGATCCGAACGCACTCATGGAACTCTACGTTAAGAGATCCTTCAGAGCCATACGAGATGAAAGTCTCATACACGGTTTTGAATGGGTGAAAGAAGTGAGGAATCCTCTTTTTGACTCTAACTTTCCCCCTCCAATTATTGTTTTTCTTTATGTTACTTAGAAAGTTATTGCTTCAGCTTTAGCCATTCGAATTTAGAAAGGAAAGAAGAAGATTGTTGGGGTTAATGCCCTAAAGTCTCGTGTCCTGTAGTTTGTAAACAGTTTATACGAATGCTTCTGATGTTTTATTTACTTCACTTCTTGATTTTGCTCATATGGATGTTTTATTTTTTTTAACACAAATCAATAAACTAAAATCTCTTGTCGTCTTTATGTAGCTTAAGCATGTATGTGGTGACATACAAGTGGATCATGTCTTAAGTGATAACCAAAATGGTCTATAGTATATGGATATAGGAGGGAAACCTTATCCTGGTAACGTTAAGGATGCGGCCCACTTTGTGGAATAGTTACAAGTGTTGTGACTTGTCACAGATGGTCTGATCTTGATCATTCGTGTAAGAGACATGCGAGCGGGGGCGTCCTATACAAAAAGTTTGTATAAGACCTGACCATGAAGTGTTAATGTCTCGTTATATAACACCGTTCATGACAGAGACTTCACTCCACTAGGATGATCATAGGTAACATGACCTCAATCCTGAGTGAGTTGGGAAATCCTGCCATTGAGGGCGGTTCTTTGATTTGCATGGGTGCGAGTGGCTAGACTGCCAACTCAATCTTACCATTTTGGGGATTCGTCTAATTCGGGAGCTGGGAACTCAACTATACAAGATGGAATTCACTCCTTCCCCGATGCAGGGTAAGTAGATAGATAGCTTTCTTAAGGGCTAATTCCAGGTCTTGAACGATGTGGCGCCACACACCTTCTCATGGCTCGATAGGTGTTCACACATAGTTGGACTCTGTTGTATTGTTCATTAGATGGATCAGTGGTACTTAAGGAGTGAGATGTAACTACAGGGGCAAAACGGTAAATTGGCCAGTTGTACTTACGAGCATCTGTGAAAGGTCATCGTACTCATGATTGGTTATATCTGATGGACATAGAAATATATCTGTGGTAAGAAGAGTTCAGCTGTCGATCTTTAGTGGAATGTCTGGCAGTTAACGGATGGTGGATCTCATGGCTAAAAAGTTTAGTCAGCTATTCATGTACCATTGGAGCTTCGAGTCATAGGTCCATAAGGTCCCTGTGGTAGCTTGGATATAAGTTGAGAATCAGTTTTTGGGTTAGTTTGAAATGTTCAAATTGACAAGAGGAAGTTTGATTATATATGATATAATTGAACTGGTTAGTTATATATGATATGATTGACTAAATGTATGAGATACATTATTTTGGAGGAAATTGGATATAAATATGATTTATATCATATAGAGGAGAAAATACTATAGTTGATATATGATATCAAACTATAGGTTAAAAATATAATATGATTATATTTATTAATTTATTAATTGGGCGGTTATGAGATAATTGGCTGAAGTTTTCTCTGAATTCGTGCGATAGTGGAAAGTTCAATTCAGTTATAGTAACTGAAGAATAAAATTAAAATAGTTTTCATTTTGCAAAAGACACGCTAAAATCGTTCACGGTGTAAAAGTCTTGTATCGCTTAGTATTGAGAGCCTATACGATAGCACCCGCCTACTAAACAATCGCACACTCGTGTTTCCTAAATGATCGCCCACGATTTTTTAAATGATCGCTTACCTTTACTAGACGATCGCTTAGCGCTTGAGCGTGCTAAAGGATCGCTTACCTTTCCATAGACGGTCACTTAGCAATTACTACACGATCGTGTACCCCTCTTTAAACGATCAAACACCCGACTATACGATAGTCTTCCCTTTCTCCCACTTGCTTGTTTGTAGTACACGATAGCTTTTCCTCCTCCCCTCTACCAATTCCATCAAAGTCCACCATTTGGATTCTCACTCCGAGAATACTGAGGGCTTCAAGTGGTGGTGTCGTCCCCGTTCGCTGTTGTTCGTGTAAACGACCGTGGTGTTGATAGGTGATTGCTTGTTGGGTAAGAAAGAGCGAGAGGAGTTCGTTCACGATAAGACCGAGATTTCTGAAGAAAGTCTCTTAGTCTCTCATATTGTATCTTTTAAAGTATGCCAGTAATTAGTGTTTCTAATGCATATCTGTATGTTAAAATGTACATGTAAAAATTTTGTTACGATGAATTGGAAATATCCGCTTCCGCTCATAGGTACTTTTGTATAAGAGATCCTTTAGTGGAAACTAAAGTTTGTCTATGAGGAAGACGAAGACTTTCCTCAACCCAGGAAATAGGTGACACTAGCAGAGTTCCTTTCAAAGAACTTCTATAACCACTGTTAAAAGAAAGAACAAGAAGTTATTGTGTGAAAGGAATTGAATCCTAGCGGAAGTGTGTGATTGCTTTCTTTAATTTCTTGAAATAATTAAACACAAGTAAACAAGAAAAAATTTAAGAACCATACAGTTGCCGATACATGATCATGGTGAAATCTCCTTTTGAATCTTGGTGTCTCTAATAACTTGTAGAAATACAAGTTATTTAGTCTTTTACTTAGAATAATGAGGATTAGAATGTAGAATATGCATCAATCTTACTAAGAATTCATGTTTGAAATGATGCTTGCGCTAAAGTACGCTAAGACTGGCCGCTGACCGCATGTCGTGAGTTTTATTGCGCCAAAGTGTTTATTTTACAATTGACCGTAGAATCTATCGTATGCGTTGATCTTCCACCCAATGAACAAATAGTTGATCGCATCCCTAGAGATATTTGAGCCTGTGCCAGCGAATCTTCTATCAAATCCTCAGAATGTTGACCATGGTTGCAGTGTTGACATCTCACCTACTGCGTCAAAAAGGACGATTTATTAGAGTGGGAGTCCTAAAATTGTTAGCGCATGACTCTATAAATAGAGCCTTGGTGCCCACGAAAAAAGATATATCAGAGACAATTAGAGCTTTGTCGGTGTATTACAGATAGGTACTATGTCATAATTAGAGCTTTGTCGGTGTATTCCATACCCAAACTTCAACCTGATTTTTAGTTAGAGCTTTGTCGGAGTAAGAGTCTGAGAGGGCCTTCTCCGTTTCACACGATCATTTTATCACCCGTAGCCTCGACACTCATCTGTTGGAAGTAAGAAATTGCTGGCAACTGCCCTTATCCCTTCACTGCTCGACTTTGTTGTATTACGTTTTGTTTTAAGAGATTAATAATTTTGTAAACAACAACTCCATTTCTATCTATATATTACCATGTATATTTCCATCGTCTTCTTTATCTCTATTTTTACTTTTTCTTTCATCATTAGTAGCTAATTTTCACGGGGTAAGGGGGAAGATTAATGTTATGAACTAAGTTGAACCGTTAAGGGTTAAATCTGTTTGCTTAATGTATGAGTATTTAAATGCTTGCTTATGATCATTCAATGAGTCAAGTAGCTATAACAAACTGCCCGAGAGGATGAGTAGTTGTGGATCTCATTAAGCAAAGTAAGAAGTGATTCTAGAGATAGAAATAACCTCATGCTCAAAACAACATCATTCATACGTCATAGAAATATGATAAGTGTGGCTAGTCATGAATTTGAACATGATAAATTATATTAAATCCTTAAACTCGACCAGATGGGGTTTAATCATATTTGAAAAATGTGACAGAAATGTGTCCATCTCCGAAGGACTTAGTGTTTGAATTAATTGAAGGTGCCTGTTCTTCATGGCCTAGGAAAGGTCAGCTGCCTATAGTCGTGCTTAGTGTAAAGTATGCCTTCTCCATAAGATTGGAATTGCAAATTGGTGCACTTCATCTCATAAGTCAGTGCTTTCTGTTTCTCTTGGTACTTTGTTCTACCAAATTGGGGCACAAGCTCAGTTTAATTATGAGGCATTTGTTTTGAATAAGATAAAATGGCACATTGGGTCAAAAGTCCTTCATTTGCCCACTACCCTCGATTGATCTGTGGCATTTTGTTATCCCAGAAACCTAATATGATCACATCTACTAAACTTATTGGCTCTCCTCCTAGTCTTTTCACTATTCATCCTAAACTCTTGCAAGGCCACCATGTTCCCAACATTAATACCACCACCATGATTCTTATATTGATGGCCTCAGACAAGCTTTAATTGAATCTTCATTTGGCAGTCATATGCTTCAACTGTCATCAAATGAGCCTCGTGACATTGACAACATGGTACAGAAACTTCAGGAACGTAAAGCTTAGATTGATGAAGTGCTATGGGTGATGCAGACTGTTTTGTCCAGATCTAGTAGAGGTTCCTCTTCTCAAAGGCGAGATTGATTTTTCTTTTTTTTAAGCTAGAAAGGGGGAGACATGGAGTTGGATATTTGGAGGGGAACTCGATCTGTCTGTTTTTTGCTTTTGGTCTTAATGACTTTGGAGTTAGTTGTTTGATTGATTGTTTATGTTTGGTTTTGTTTGGCTGGATGAATGACTTAGTTTGTTTGCCTTGTATTGTAAAGATTTATGCTCATTCAGTTGTTACTATTGTTGTCTAGACTTTATTTCTAACAACTCTTATTTTGATGATTGATCATTGAATATTATGCCTTAAAAAATATCAGTCAAAGGGGAAGTTTGTGAGAGAATTGATGATTGTCTCTATATTTTTTTTCTAAGGAAATTTCTGGTGGTTTTGCAGTTGTCACAAATGAATTCTTAACATCTACCTTAGACATGATTTTTAAAATGAGAATTATGACTCTCATTTAGGACCGCCACATTTATTCATCGTGAGAGAGTGTCTTTATTCTTGCTAGCCGATTTGTGCAACATGGTGTTTTGATCTCTGCTTCTTTTATTTCGCCGTGTGTATCCTTTGATTGAATCGTTCAAGAACTTGAAGATAACTTCTTTTTTAGAGGGAGTTTAAGGCATCACTTAAGAGAAGAGATTTTCGGTTTTAGGGGGAACCTAAGACTTCATACTCGAGAAGGATTTCTCCATCTTAGGGAAGACCTAAGATTCGTCAATGAAAGAAGTTCACTGAGTTGCAAGGAAGACAATTAAGCAGGGAGGAGTCTTACACACTGTCATTGAAGTGTTCAACACTAATGTTATCACACTTAGGGAGAGTTAAAGTACAATTGAAAGGGAGTCTCACATCTAGGGGGAGCGTAGGTGACTTGTGAGTTGGGTTGTACACGAGTCACTGTAGTAGTCGGTGTATTACAGATAGGTACTATGTCATAATTGCTTAACTCTTTAATATTAGTGGATTATCTTTTCTGGGCACACTGTCCCCTAGACGTAGGTAGTTTATTGTCGAACTGGGTTACCAATTCCTGTATACCTTTACTTATTTTCTTATTGTTAGTATTTTGTTATTACAATACTTGTCAGTACTTTTCGTTTAACATCCATATTTTGAGTGACGAGTCATTCTATCATTTTTTTAATGATAATCTAAATATTGTCTAATATATGTGACATAAATTGTCGTCTCAAATGTCAATGGTAGAACTTCATTCAATTGTTAAATTCAAAGAGAGAGAGAAAAAAAAGCATGGTATGTGAAATTAACCTTTAATAGATAAAAACACAATAAATTAGGGCAATGTGTTGGATATCATTTATTTCAATTAGTTGACATGTGGAATTTGAGGTAAGATGAGTGATACTTTTGAATTCATTAATGCAGCATGGTGTGAGAATGAAAACAACCTATACATTACTTCAATAAATAACAAATACTTAATTGGGTCCATCTGTTAAACATCATTTGTTTCAATAGCCGACAGGTGAATTTTGTATGTATCATTTATTTCAATACTTACCATGTGGAAATGTGAAATATGCTTTTATGTTTTAGTTCAACAAAATATTTAAAGGTAGAAAAATTTAAATATCTGCTATGAATTGAAAGGATGGCATCACTTAAGAGAAGAGATTCTCGTGACATCAGTCTTAACAAATTGAGTTATATTGAACCTACTATGAATTGTTTAGTTGACGATTCAAATTGTATTTTATGTTTTTAAATTAGTTTGACAAACATGTGTTTTGACAAATAATTTAGATTTTGTTTTCAAAAATTGTTTTTCAAATTCTATGATATAAACCGTGTAAATTCTAAAAATAACATTTTTATGTTTTCAGTGTATTCAGATTTTGAGTTTTAAATTTTAAAATGCAGAGTTGTATTAAATAAAGATAAAAACATTTAGAAATACAATATTTTAGGTTATAAACTCGATTCATTATTTAAAGTTAAATATATGTATTGTGTAATGCATTATAAATAATATAATAAAACAAACTTTAAATTATAAGAAAAAAAATGATCCTTTAACATTAAAAGAGAATAAAAAAACTAAAAAAAAAAACTAACTAAGCTACAATTAATATAAAGATATCCTTATTAGTAACCTCATGAACTCGGGGTGATGAGCTTCTAACCAAATTGAGAATTTAGTTGACTTGTTTAGATGGTATCACGGATGTTAGTAGTATATTTTTTTTTCTTTTTTTTTTTTTTGAAAAAAAAACGAGATGTCCCTATTCAAGTTTTGAACTTATGGTTAGAGGAATCTTGAATCTTATAGTAAGAGCGTTATAGATTTTAGGTCACATTTACCCAAGTGAAACGTAATAAATTAAAAGTAATATTAATTTGAAAAGTGGGTCACATTTGATTGTGTTTAGTGTTATTTACTTGTGTTTTATACATATACTAACATATGGGACTCACTTCCAAATATGTAATAAAAAGACGTAATTCGTTTGAGGAGCGGAGGGCGATTAAACCGATTTTCGTCTAGAAATCACGTTGTCGTTATCACTATCGTTAATGTTATTGTTACAATATGAGAAATATGAATACATCACATCACTGTTATTGTTACCGTTTGATTCTAAACGGTAATAGTAAATATGATAGATTTATAATTCTAAGTAAGCGTGATAAAAAAAATAATCAAATTATGTTTGCAATCGTGACCCATTACAATTGATTTATCAATGGAATTCCATTACGATTACACAATTTTCACTACCAATTGGTAAATGTGACCTTATTCCAATCAATTTTTTTTTTACTTCTCTTTCTCTATTTCTGAGAGTTTGTATCCCTTAGTACTTTTATCATTCTCATATAGAAAAGTTTAATTCTTTTATACATATTGTAAATAATTAGGTTTGAGTTAGATTTTATTTTAGGAAATTTTCAAAAATAGAAAAATAAATGACCTATTTATACAAAATAGAAAAAATTAATATTCTTTGATAGAGACTGAAGCTATCAGTATCTACCGATGATAGAAATGAATAGAAGTCTATCATTGATACTATGTGATAGACATTGACAGAAGTCTATGACTGTCTATCTATGCGTTTTTTTGCTATTTCTAAAAATAGTTTGACATTTTTTCTATGTATGAAAAATTTTCTTTTATTTTTATTATTGAATGAACATGCTGGACAAAGTGAGCTTAGCTCAATCGTAAATGACATGACTTTCTTTTCTATAAGTTGAAGGTTTGATTTCCTATTTTCACAATTGCTGTACCAAAAAGAAGAATGAAAATCTTGACTCGAGAAAAAAAAAAGTGTTTCTCAACTAACTCGATTTCAACCAATCATAAAACCACTTAAACCTAACCAAATATATCCAAATTCTAATTTATTTTATACTTTGGAAAATCCAGCTGAGGAACAAATATACAAACTACATGAGTTGATCTTATAAATATATTTTTACATCATATGGGTTTAATCAATTTATCAATTTAGTCCTTAAAAATTTTGAGAATTGTTTTGATAGGTCTAAATCTAAAAAAAAAGAAAAAAAAAAAAGTCTAATAGATCAATGAGCTTTTATGTCTAATAAATTTATAAATTTTAAAGTGTCTAATAAATTCTTAAAATTACATTCTCATGTTAAATAATTAAACCTTTGTCATAAGGTGAGAAGTCAATTTTATATCTAATAAATCCATATATTTAATAACATGTAAAAACTTCATAACATAAGGTGGAAAGTTAAAAAAAAAAAAAATCATTAAATTAAACTCATCTTAAAGTTTGAAAATTTAATGAATGGATTGTGAAATATTATACATTGTGAATTACTTAAATGACATTGATTGCTATTAAATATCATTATATTAATTTAAATTATGATTCAGTATTTTGGAGATGATCATTATATTTAATTTTAATTTATTATCAAATTTTAAGCGAAAATTGGTTAATTTCATTCATTTTTCATCGTTTAAAGATACGACTCTTGAATTATCAAAATATTTGTCATGTCATTCAATAAAGAAATAGAATAATCTACTTAAAAAAAATAAAAACTATTACAATAATGAAATTTTAAAAAAATAATCTTTTCGATAAAAAATTTGAAAGGATTGCAACATTATTTTTTTAAAAAAAAAATTAATTGAATTGAGGTCTATCTTTATTCTAAAAATTAATTTCTTGAAACTCAAAATCACATGTGGATAATATTTTAAAGGTCCATTTTGGCAAAAAAAAAAAAAAAAGAAAAGAAAAAAAGAAAAAAAAAATTGAGGCAGGAAAAAAAATATTGTATTCTCTGTTTTTGTATCTTCGAAATCCAGAAGCCATTAATGCACTTTTTACAGCATACGGATCCACCAGTTCTTCACCCACCAGAGACGCCATTAACTCTCTCTTCCTCACTCCTCTCCAGTCTCCATTCTCTTCCTCCATTTTTGCACTGACCCAGTTCTCCATTTCCCCCAATTTCTCCATCTGCATCCTCTTCTTTCTCACCGCCGAGTAGGGTTTATTGCTACTGTTCTGCATTTTTCTTCTTTCAGATTCCCGCCTACGCCTCGATCCCGTTGTTTTGGTAACTCCCTCTTCTTCCTTCTTTCGTCTTTCATCGCGTTTTGCTGTGTGGTGTGTTTTCTTGATGTCCTGCCTGTTGCATTTTAATTTCCGTCACTTGTTTTTGCTGCATTCTTTCACATCTACTCGAATTTGGGTTCTGTTTGTGTTTCCCACTTAGATCACTTTTGCATCACATATGAGTTATCCCCTGACTTTGGTTCTTGTTCATGATTCATTCTTATTGTTGTGGTTGATTTATGATTTTAGCAAATCGTGTTGGTTCTTAACTCTCAATGTCTTTTCTATGGATAGATTGTAATGTATCTGGGGTTTTGTTTGTTCTTTTCTTTAATTATGGGGTTTGTTTTTTAGGTGCTGTCCTGTATGGATATACAGTACAGTATGCATTGCACCTGTCGGTTTAACCAATAAACCCTGTTGTATAGCCTAGAAGATGAAATTCGACTGCAGGGTTTTGATAGAAGATGCCTCTATCTTCAGATCATAGACAGAGGTGGTAAAGATAGTTTAGTTTTAGAGACGGAACTCACCTGTTAGATCAGCCAGCGAAAGTTTTTATTCGCCAAAATGATCAACAGACCACTTGTGCTCACTTACCTGTATCTTCTCATCTACATTTTGCTGTCATCTGGAGTTATTTTGTACAACAAGGTATTTTGACATCGGTTTTTCCTCTTTATTGATCAGATTTAAAATTTAGTCCAGTTTTCATTATTGATTTAACTATTTCAGATCTTAATTTAAGGTATAACCATACTTAATGCTTAGTTGTTGGCTTTCTGCTGCGATTTAATTCTCATTAGATGCTTATTTCTATATGCTCTTCTAATATTGCAGTGGGTGCTCTCCCCAAAATATTTCAATTTTCCTTTGCCTATTACACTTACAATGATTCATATGGGGTTTTCTGGTGCTGTTGCATTTTTTCTTGTTCGTGTGTTCAAGGTATGGTTTTACTTGAACTCAATATCTGAGTTTTAGGGGCTTTCTTCAATTCACTGGTTGTTCTTTGTCAAATTCAATTCCCTTGGTACAGAGATGGTTGTTAAATGGGGTGTTAGTAACTGTCCCTTGTCTTCCTTAGAGGTAGCCTCTTTTTAGCATATTTGGTGGATAAGTATTAGAAAGTTCTACACAATTTTCAGTCTGTGACAACTAGTAATGTCCAGCAGGCAGCAATGCTTCAATATAAAGTTCTTGTGTGTTTTGGATTGCACACTTCATTCGTTTTCCATCCCTCAGTTAATCTATTCTTTTCCAAATTTGAGTAGCTAGAGTAATTAATGTTGATCCCAAATCTGCAGGTTGTATCTCCCGTCAAAATGACTTTTGAAATGTAAGTTCTCTGAGAAATGAAAAGCTGCAGGATAATTGATTTTTGCAGAAATTCTGTGTAATTTCTATCTGTTTTTAATGTGTAATATCTTTTTTGTTGGACAGATATGCAACGTGTGTCATCCCAATTAGTGCATTTTTTGCGTCAAGTCTTTGGTAAGTAAAGTTGTAAAATTAGTTCTCTTGTAACAGTACATGGAAGAGTTCTTATTTAGAAGGGATGGATATCATTTTTGTTTTTTGTAAATGATGTTTATCTGATACGTTGGTTTCATGAATTATAATGTTCTATTGGTGATGGCTAATAAACTTTTACTTTTTATTTTATTTCTGTTTTTATTTCTAGCTCAAGCAAACGTGTCCACTCGTCTCATGCTTAGGCATTTTCTTGTGTCTTTCATTGGATAAGCTAGCATATATCTGAGGTTTTATGCAAATGTTACTAACTGGCTTTAATATGAAAAGGGTTTTTCTTTCTTTCTTTCTTTCTTTCTTTTCTTTTCTTTTTTTTTTTTTTTTTTTTTTTTTTTTTGTTTATTGGATATCCGTGAGTGCCCGGCCCAGCTTACGCGCACTTGATGTAATGATCTTCATACTATATTGTAAGATTGTTTGAGGACCAGTGCCCTGAGTGTCATGTTCACAATGGTTTATCACTAACTACTAAGTATTGGTATTTCAGGTTTGGTAACACTGCCTACTTACATATATCTGTGGCCTTCATTCAGATGCTTAAGGCTTTAAGTATGGTGGCTTAACTTCATATTTTTTCTTACTTCCAGAATGAGTCTCCTTAGAAATGTAAAATAACTAGATTTAAACTTGACATTTCAGTGCCAGTGGCCACATTTTTTATGGCTGTTGTGTGTGGTACCGACAAGTTAAGGTGTGACGTTTTCTTCAACATGGTGCTGGTCAGTGTTGGGGTTGTCGTTTCCTCATATGGAGAGATCCATTTTAATGTAGTAGGTACAGTTTACCAGGTCACGGGTATCTTTGCAGAGGCTCTCAGGCTGGTCTTGACGCAGGTCCTTCTGCAAAAGAAGGGTTTGACTCTAAATCCTATCACCAGCTTATATTACATTGCTCCATGCAGGTATAGTGTAGTATGATGTCTCTTGACTGGAAGTAGTTGTGTCATTGGGATTCTTAAGATTTTGTTATGATTAAATAATAACAATCTTTCATTGGGAAACGACATAAATGTTGCAAAGGCTAGAGTTTAATTTAATGGTGGTCAATTTTTGTGTTTGATACATGCAGTTTTGTTTTCCTGTTTGTTCCTTGGTACCTGTTGGAGAAGCCAGAGATGCAAGTTACTCAAATTCAGTTCAACTTCTGGATCTTTTTTTCGAACGCATTGTGTGCCTTGGCATTGAACTTCTCTATTTTCTTAGTAATTGGAAGAACTGGAGCAGTTACTATTCGAGTTGCTGGTGTTCTCAAGGACTGGATACTAATAGCCCTCTCAACAGTCATATTTCCCGAATCTACTATAACAGGGCTGAATATCATTGGCTATGCAATCGGTAATCCTTGTCAAGTGGAGGTTCTTTTTCCTATTATGTTTTACTAGTTTAACGTGATCTTCAATTTACCAATCCTTCTCTTGATGCAGCATTGTGTGGTGTTCTCATGTATAATTACATAAAGGTCAAGGATGTTCGTGCATCTCAATTATCTTCTGAAAGCATTCCAGACAGAATCATTAAGGTTGGGGTTCTCAGTTATTCATATCACATGGCTGTTTTAATACAAAGTAGTTTGGGTTCCTTCTCCACTGGATGCAATGTTTCATAGATTTTATGTGGTACTAAAAGTGTCAATCTTTTTAGGTGGGAAACAATTAGTTAGAAAATAAGTTAGGAGAGATGGGGAAGTAAGACATCAACCAGCGCAAAAAAAAAATTGATAATGCACCCCTCACAGATTCAACTCTAAGTATCAGCAAAATTCCTACGATTTCTTTCATTCACAATTCCAAAATTATAGCCACAACAGCTGATTCCCACAAGATTCTAGCTTTTCATTTGAAGTGGTATCCACATCAGAGCTGCTCCATTTACAGTCAAGTATATTCCTATGTTTAGAACTTGAGGCACAGAGATATAGCCTATAAAACAGATCATGTTCACGTAAGATAATATTCCCTTTTTGTACCGAGCATGACCAAATTTGTTTAAAGCTTATGTCAACGACATGGTAGTTTAAGTGCAGGAAATAACAGATTGCTTTGAATATCCCAGTTTGTATTACTTAGCCACATAATAAAGGAAAATGGCAGCATAATGATGGGTTCTTGGAATGAATATCAGGCGTACAAATTTCACCTAAAATAAGCATCCTTCAGAAAGATCTTTCTTTCTTATGGGCTTCCTGTTTCCAGATCCCTGAGTGCTGAGAGTTATGGTTTCTTGTATCTTGGTAAGCCTCTTGAGAAAGGTCTTTCTTTCACGTCAACTTCCTTGATCCGTAGGTTGGTTGAGAGGTTGAAGATTGCTATCCAACACCAATAGCTGGTTGAGTTATGGTTTCTTGTATCTTGGTAAGCCTCTTGAGAAAGGTCTTTCTTTCACGTCAACTTCCTTGATCCGTAGGTTGGTTGAGAGGTTGAAGATTGCTATCCAACACCAATAGCTGAAACAGAATGGTCAAATCTAGGATTTTTATAAATTATTTTTATTAAAATCCTAGTCGGTTAAGCCTCCTTTAAGTATCTATTTAGGTTCAGTGACTGTGGAAATATTCCATATTTCCTTGTCTGTTGTTTTTATAAGCTAGGAATAGGAGGTTGGAATTTTGCTAGAAGTTTAAAGTCTGTCGGAACTCGGAGAACATTACAGTTCTAGGTGCCGGAAGAAGTATTAATGTATCATATATTCGGCTGACTGTTATATTTTTCTTGTCGTCATTGTTGTCTGCATCATTCTTATAATATCTTTTGGAGCTTTAGTTTTTCTTTAGGCCAGATGTGTAGTATTTATTAAGGATAAGGGAAATTATGAACTGAACTCTTACCTGCTGCTTGATTCAGTTCATGATTTACATGGGAACGAGATGTATAAAATTGAAATTCCTAAGTATTGTTGGAAAAGAACAAAATTCCCGAGTATTTGATGGATTGTGTATCTTTTTAGCTTTGGGTGAGAACGTATTTGTTTTACAGTACTTGTCTATGGGATTCCTTCATTGTGAATTTTTTTGGTTAAATTAATAGAAAATTATGTTATTTTATAACCATGAAATAGAGGAACTAGACAAAAACATTACCTTAATGCCATCTCATATTTCGACTTGAAAGTTGATTGAGCTATATCTTATGCTAAATTTTAGGGGTTGCTGCAAGTTTTTGTTATATCATACATTGCAGTTCCGGCCTGGGAATTGTGCTTTATAGTTATAAATTGGTATTAGGTTACTGCCCAGTTACCTTGGTGATACTTGTAATTATAACTTTCCGCAGTGGCCCTCGTTCTAAAAAACTCATTTATGTAGATATTAATAAAGCTATGAAGATTTGTCAGGACCATTTATTAAATCTTTTGTTCTTTGATGTTTCCTTTTGTACCCTTCCGATGGAAAAGAATCCGGATAGTATAATATTCTCTGTTTCCTATATAAAACAAAGCAGTGACTTGTTTTTCGCCATTTTTTTAATGGGACACTTTTGCATCTTTAAACAAAAGACCTAGATTCTCTTGGCTAGTATTTAGAGGGTTGCTTTCTTCCCTTTCCCTTGGATGATTCTGGCAAGTAGATCTATGGATTTAACCTGTAAGACTAAACTATTAGACCGGAAATGATATGCAAACTTTAAGCATACTTGTCATTCTGATTACACTGACTAAAGTTTCAGAAATCTCATAGACCTTTTTGAGAGGTGACGATCTTGGTCAGTGTTGGAATGAACGCTGAAGAGTGTAACTTTACTTGCTTTCCTTTTTCATCTGCCGTGTAAAATTACTATCAGATTTGTTGCCTTCACCAATCTTCCAATATTTTCTTAACTGGAACTTTGATGCCTAGTACAGGACTGGAAGTTAGAGAAGAAGTCGTCGGATATATTCACTCCAAATATCAATGATGGCAATGGTGGAAATGGTTCGTCCGATATGAATGTCGATGAAGAGGCACCTTTACTTGCATCATCAAGGTTGTCGCATATCGGTCGCATGCAGGTTGGTAGTCACAATCAGTAGTGATATATAAATATGAATATGAATCAATAGGAAGGAAAAAAAAAGAAGTGAATAGGAAAATATTAAATGCAAGTTGTTTTGATATATAAAAGATGAGACGAGGTGTTTTGTAAGGTTTAGAAGGCAATTATGAATTCATTTGATTTTGTGGCTTGTCTCCTACATGGAATATAGATATTGGATTGGGACAGGGAGGCTTGTTATTGGCATATAACAATGGGCTCTTTATTTGAATGTAATACTTTAGGACAATTCTTTTAACCAAGTCATGTAATTGTATTCTTTGGATGAGCCAGACCTTTCATTTGGAGCAGTAAGTAAATTTTGCAGTCTTTGATCCATCAATACTATATAGTCCTTTAAAAAAAATATTTTACTTATTTATTTTTTAGGTCCCATTTAATAACCATTTGGTTTTTATTTTTTGTTTTTGAAAATTAAGCTTATTTTACTCACATTTCTACATCTTAAAGTACAATACTTGAATTCTTAGTTAAATTTTAAAAATAAAAATAACTTTTTGAAAGCTATTTTTTTCCCTCAAATTTCGGTTTTGTTTTTTAAACCATTGGTGAAAAGTGATAACAAAGAAAGAAATTTTGAGGTGAAAGTAGTGTTCATAGATTTAATTTTCATAAACAAAAATAAATGGTTATCAAAGGGATATCAAAATGCTTTGGGTATTCAAAATCTAGTCAAGATTTTGGATGTTTTTGTTTTTGTTTTTTTTAAATAAATGGGATCGAAGACTTAAAAGAAGATAAGTGAAAAGAAAAAAATTAATTAATTTCTAAAAGTGAAGGACATCGAATGAATGAAATGGCGGGATCTGAAAGTTCTAAATTTGGTTGGAGAGTTTAGATTTAAAGTTCTAAAAGATTTAACTAATAAAGTTCTAAATTTTGTAAAAGATTTAACTATATTTTAAATGAAATTAGTTTTGACTTTTGAAGTTTTATTTTAATTTTAAAATTACAAATTTAATCCTCTTAAGTTTGTGTTTAATTTATGCACTAAGATATTATTAACATTTAATTAAGTTTCTTACATATGATTTATAAACTAATTCGGTTCAAATGTGATTATAGCCTAAAAATTTGAAGTTTTTACTTGATAAAAATTAAAACTACTTTTTGATACGAAAAAAAAAATCACAGATAAGAAGAATGTCAAATTATTTATAGAGATGACAAAAAACAAAAAATTATCGACACTGATAGACTTCTATCAGTGGGCTTCTATCAACGTCTATCAGTGATAGTCTTGTATTAGTTTCTATCATTGATAGTATCAATGATAGACTTCCATCAATTTTTATCATTGATAGTTTCTATTAGTCTCTGTGAATGATAGATTTCTATTAGTTTCTAATATTGATAGAGACAAATAAATTTCTATAACCGTCTAACAATGATAGATTTATATCAGTTTATCATGGATAGACGTTGATAGACTTCTATCACCATCTATTTATGATGAACATTGATAATAATGTCTATCACAATTATAATTAAATTTTATTATTTGTGTAAATATATATTTTTTTATTTTTTTATTTTTGAAAAAAACTAAATTTAGTTGATGAATTTTTTCACAACATGAAATAAATTGTTAGAAAATTTAAAATATAGACTACATAGTTACTATTTTGTCACAAAGGTAGACATTAGGGAAATTCTTATAAATAAAAAAAATCTAAAAATATTTAGACTTTACAGTAAAAATGGCGTAAAATTTGAAAAGTACTTCTACTTTTAAAGCAAAAAGTGTAAATATTTTTAACTAATTTTTATATTTAAAAAGATCCTTTTACTTGAGTTCAACAATAACGATTAAAAAAATAGGGGAGGATGTGTAATAATTAAAGGAAAAAACTGTTATAAAATTATTGATGTATGTTCCATTAAATTAAATTCATAATTGTTGTTGTATATTTTAAAATCGGACATTATATTTTGTTGCGCTGTGTAAAACACTACTCATGTGATCAAACGGACATAATGAAAATCGGCAATTTTTAAAAAGAAAAATTTATACGAAATAGAAATTTATAAATAAATAAAGAAAATGATAATAAAGAAAAAAAAAAAAAAGGAAGAACGTGAAATCTGTGGAATAATTCCGCAGCCCATCCCTCCACTCCAATGCATTGCATGTTCCCACCTTCTCCACCACTCCCACGTGGCCTCTTAACTTCTGACACGTGCGTTCTCATTTTGAAAAAAAAAAAAGAAAAAACCTTTAAAGCATATAAGAATTACTCGACATTTAAAATTTGCTTTCATAAATATCATATGATGTTACATTAATATTAATTGACCCACTTAATTGTCGAGAGAACTAACTTTAAGGTAATAGTATTAAAAGTTTTTTCGGATGATCACAAAAATATGATATATTTTTAATTATTTATTGCTTATCACGTCATCATGTTTATAAACATAATCAAGGATTCACTAACATAAAAAGAATTATTTATGAAGACAAATTTCTAGTATGAACAAATTAAGTATAGATTTTCCCTATATTCGAGTTGCATCCTTCTTTTTGTTGTCCACTAAATTATCTAGTCACAATTTACCACATGAAATTATAATTTTCTTTTTTTCTTCAATATTTTTAGATTTTATCTGAAGAGTGGTTGAAGTGAATGGCAAAAACATCAATGATATCAACCTCTCTTTTTCAGAGTTGTTTCCGGAAACTTCTTTTTCAAAAACATGGTTGGTACTTTTAGTATTTTTTTTCCCAAATAATAACATAAATTTGGATGTGGACGATCACTATAATCATATCCAATTGGAGCATGGAGAATTCGAACCACAAATTTCATGATTATTAACACACATATATGTCAATTGAGTTAGGTTCAGTTTGACGATTAACTAATCTTTTAAACACTACTCTTACCTATAAGCTTATAGGTTATATTATCTATTTTCTATCAATATTTTTAAAAATTAAACCAAATTTAAAAAATTAAAAAAATATAGAATTTTCAGAAACCTTTTTTATTTGGAATTTTAATAAAAATTCAAATAATTCAATCACAAGAAAAATATCTACAAGAATAAAATTTTAAAACAGAAATAACTACCAAATCGTTATCCAATTTAAATATAAATTTTTAAGTGTCCGCTTGAATTAATACTTTTACTCGTTTCTTTTTAATCTTAAATTTCGTTTTTTTTTTAAAAAAAAGCATTGATTTTATTATAAATATTCAATTAGCTGGATGAGATTACTTTGGTGGGTATTGGTTTTTTCTGGTTATGTCTTGACATTTTTTAAGCTTGATTTAACCATATTTATTATTAAGTTTAAGCTATTTCTTACTTGTGTTGATTTTGTGGTTTGATTTAACCATATTTATTATTAAGTTTAAGCTATTTCTTACTTGTGTTGATTTTGTGGTTTGATTTAATTATTTATTTTGTGTATTCTTATTTTGGGCATTTCTATATTTAATTGAGTTTATTTGTTTTGGTTAGTTGGCCCGTTTGTATTTTTAAAATTTGATTTCGACAATGTATTAATTTCACTACTTTTTCAAGTTTAAAGATTTATTTTAAAAAATATTGTAAATATATTAATTTCAAACTAAATATTGCACGCAGTAGGCGTAAAAAAGATCTATTTATATTATGGGAAATATTTTTTTTACTCATATACTTGATTGAATAAGTCATTGCAAATTTCAAACAACCAATGAATTTTCTTAATTATTTTTTTTTTAAATATTACATTACAAATTTGTTTTAGTTGGGTTGAGTCTTATTATTCTTATTATTAGGACTAGTTGGATAAGTGGAGTTGAAGCATAAAATAATGGAAAATATAGTATAAAGATAAAATAATTGCATATATAACACAAAAATTGATAAAAGACTAAAAAGTCCATACCCAGACCACCGTTTCACGTGCTTCTTTATCGTTTTCTCAAGTTGAAAGCTATCAACGATAGTAACTATTAATGATAGCCACTGATATCTACTATCGGTGAATATCAATGATAGCTTTTAATTTGAAAAATGTGTTATCAGTTGCTATCATTGATAATTGCTATCAACGATACTACTATCATTGAATATCACTGATAGTTGCTATAAGTGATATTCACTAATAGCTACCATTAGTGATAATTTTTTATTTGAGGAATGTCTTATCATTTGTTTAGCTGCTATCCGTGAATGTCACGGCTAATTACTATCAGTGATAGACTTCAATTTGAGAAATGTGTTATTAATTGCTATCACTAATAGCTAATGAGAGGTAGCTTTTAATTTGAGAAATTTCATGAAATCAAAACCCTCGACTTCACAGAACGATGATTCGATTGAGGTAGGATCCGGTGGTGGTTCGGACAAGGCCAAAGAAAAAGAAGTGAAGCATATAGAGAATACGAGGTGGCGGCGGTTGGAGGAGAGGGAGAAGAGTTGGAAACAAACATGCAAGGAAAAATGAAAAAATAATAATAATAATAATAATAATAAACCTAATCGGTGAATATGTATCATATATGCCATTATTTTTAAAAAGTGCTATATTAGTAGATACTTTGACTAATTGGGCTGTTTGTTATAGTTTCCCTTATTATTATTATTTGTTTGTTCATTAAATTTGGTCTTTGGACATTTTTTTTTGTAAAGGTATTATATTAAATAAGGGGAGATCAAACCTCTAACCTCGAGATTGATAGTACAAACACGATGTCAATTAAACTACACTCATGTTAGTAATCTTGACATTTTTTTTAAAATCGTTTCCTCTTCATATATTTCTTTTATTACTTACTTAACAATTCAACATCTAATAAAACAAGTGAAATGTTTAATCAACTTACCACACAGTTGAATCAAAGCTACAAATTAAATTAAATTTAAAAATTACATTTGATAACATCTAGAATTTAGGGTAAAGATTAATTAATAACCTAAGTTCAAGGATAAAAATTAAAATTAGTTTAGTGATTAACAAATCACAAATAAAAAAATTTAAAATAAGCGATAATTGATGTAATTCTTTAATATTGAAAATTTAAATAGAAAAATACTTAGGTGCATGTGGGACAACACCTATCTTTGTGCATTCCATCAAATTGTTCAATCATAATTTGTCACGTGGTAAATTTTGTTTTCTTCTTTTTTAGAATATTTTAATATTTTTTTACGTGAGTAGTGAAAAAAGATATACAAAAATGGCATCCAAGTATTACCCAATAATATGCACTAAACATATAGGGCAATAGCCAAAGTAAACTTGTCTAATGATTATGTGCATCTATCTAATCCATGGAAAAATAAAATTTAAAAAAGCTTTGACACATGTAGCCTTTTATTAGGTGATGATATATATATATATATTCACACAAATAAAAGTATTTATTTTCTCATATTGAAAAGAAAAACCAATTTCTATTTTTTGTATAAGAACTAGTCCGAAAGAAGCAACAATCACAGCCCCAAATCCAATTCATCTGTCCACCTGTTTCAATTTGCGCATCCATTATTACGATCTGCTTTAAATTCCAACCCTAAACAATTCTCTCTGAAGAAGAAGAAGAAGAAGAAGAAGAAGAAAATCAACTGCCTCGTTAATTCCTTTATACAAGGCAATTCTACCAAAACAAGCAAAAAAACAACACACTCGTTAACTTCCTCGTCGTCTTCTTCCTTCTTCTCTGCTTTTGTCTTCCAGTTTTTGGTTTGCATGCCGGTTCTTTCATCCATTTCCTTCGTGGGTTTTTCCTTTTGGGCTTCTTCTTTGAGCCATGGCGGCTAAAAAGCTCTGTGAAACCTTCTCCAAGAGCCTGATCGACGAGGTTCAGAAATGGGGTTGTATGAAACAGACTGGGGTTAGCTTAAGATACATGATGGAGTTTGGTTCGAAGCCCACTCCCAAGAATTTGCTCATTTCTGCTCAGTTTCTTCATAAGGAGCTTCCAATTCGGATTGCTAGAAGGGCTATTGAACTTGAGAATCTTCCTTATGGCCTCTCTGTGAAACCTGCCGTTTTGAAGGTGTTTTTCTTTTCCTTCCTCTTCTATTTTTGTTTCCCCTTATATCTGCTTTCCATTTTGTTGAATTGTTGAATTTATGAGGATTTTCTGTCTGAGGATTAGGAATCTGGTAATTGATGTAATGTTTTTGGTTTCTGATCATCATTTCTTGTGAATTTTCTTAAGAGACTGTTGTTGTGTTTGTAATTTACTTGTTTGTTTGAAGTTTCTAATTTAGGATGTACAACTGTTCATGTTTGATTTAATTATATAGTGACTCAGTGAGAGCAGTTGTCTAAATTCTGTTCAATTATTTAATTCTCCATTCGTTGCTGTTTAGAAGATTCCCTTTTGATTCAAACATCCTAAGTGCTTTTGCTGGTTAACTGTTTCCTGCTACTTCTTGTTTTTTAATATTGTTTTTAAGAGTTCGAATCTTTGTTTTATTTTATATAAAGTCTACATTGGGGGCATGTTTTCCTAGAAAAGTACTTGCATGATTAATGACATGTTTAAATGTTTTAGGGGTTGTTTGGGAACTGTCACCAAAACTGTTTTCTGCTTTTTAGAATAAAAGTTCTGGGAAATTATTTTATTGTAATTGTTTTATGAAGTTGTTCTAAGATTTTTCTGGTTCAGAAAAATGAAATTATTGTTCATCTCAAGAGTCAATATCATGTTTTCTGAATATTGATTTCAGTGTACATAATAACGTGACCACCTACGATTTAATAGCCTACGAGTTTTCTTGACACTCATTTATTGTAAGGTCAGGTGGGATGTCTAGTGAATTTAGTTGAGGTATGCGTAAGTTGGCCCGACACTCACGGATATAAAAAAAAACAAGTATACAATAATGTGAACGTGTACAAGTTCTTTAACCAAAATCTTCAAAAAAAAAAAAAAAAAAAAATTTTTGAACTGGTTTTCCAATCAGTAGTCCATTTGTTTCATATTAGAGTTTCACGGTATATTTAAAGGCAGAATTCTGTATGTTATATTTTCAGCACATCCTTTTACTTATTCTACTTTTCTCTAAATGTTTTCTTAGGTTCGAGACTGGTATGTCGATTCTTTCCGTGACCTTCGTTCCTTTCCCGAGATAAAGAGTTCAGATGATGAAAAAGAGTTTACACAAATGATAAAAGCAATTAAGGTGAGACACAACAATGTGGTTCCAACGATGGCTTTAGGTGTTCGACAGCTGAAGAAAGGCCTAGGTCTAAATAATATCGGGTCTCTAGATCTTCATGAGATTCATCAGTTTTTGGATCGCTTCTACCATGTCAAGAATTGGGATTCGCATGCTCATTGGTTGGTCAAATTTCAATTTCCTTAGACAAAAGTCCCAAGTCCCATCGTTCGTGTCTTCCCCACTTCTCTATTTGTCTATGCAATTTAAAGTTTTCTTTGATGGGAGGAGGAGAAAAATCTAAATCATGCCATTATTTTGTGATTTCTAGAGGCTTAACATATGGTTTGTGAAATTTGATTGTTTCTCAGGGCAGCATGTGGAATTACACAATCCCAATCCCCCTCCTGACCGTGTAGGATATATACACACAAAAATGTCCCCTGTGGAGGTTGCGCAGAGCGCTAGTGAGGATGCTCGTGCAATCTGTTTACGTGAGTATGGCAGTGCCCCTAATATCAAAATCTATGGAGATCCGAGTTTTACATTTCCGTAAGTTCTTCATTTTGACTTCGCTCACATGTTGTTTACTATAAAAGCTTTTT
Source organism: Benincasa hispida (assembly GCF_027475165.1). Lineage (NCBI taxonomy): Eukaryota > Viridiplantae > Streptophyta > Magnoliopsida > Cucurbitales > Cucurbitaceae > Benincasa > Benincasa hispida. The sequence goes on from NC_143478.1 coordinate 24,924,520, forward strand.
CTAGATTTTAATCTTCTGTTCCGAGTGTTTCTGCTGAATTTATGCCACTTTTTGCTAGTGTGGTTACAGATGAGCATGGCTATCGACTCTAATCTTCCATTTTTTGTTTACTTTTTCAGTTACGTTCCAACCCACTTGCATCTCATGGTCTTTGAGTTGGTTAAGAACTCGTTACGTGCCGTGCAAGAGCGTTTCATGGATTCTGATAAAGTTGCTCCTCCAGTTAGAATCATAGTTGCTGATGGAATTGAGGATGTCACTATTAAGGTATTGTTATTGTGCATCACCAAAGACAAGAGACTTCAATTTATCAATGGAATTTCAATATAATTGTGTATATGACTGACTTGTAGGTATCAGATGAGGGTGGTGGCATACCCCGAAGTGGGCTTCCTAGAATTTTCACTTACCTCTACACCACTGCAAAAGACCCTCTGGACGAACATCCAGATCTGGGAACCGCGGATTTGGTGACAATGGCTGGCTATGGTTATGGCCTTCCGATAAGCCGTCTTTATGCTCGTTATTTTGGCGGGGATCTGCAAATGATCTCCATGGAAGGATACGGTAAATAGATTCTTGCTGCTTTAGTTTTCATAGTTGATTTCAGTATTTTCAAGCACAGTAATGTAAATACTGTTTCTTCTACCCGGTTCACCTATTTCATTGCGTCCAACCATTTCTCATCCGACTAGAAAATAAAGACAAGCTTCATGTTCCTTGATCAATTGGTTGTTTCTCCCTGTTTGTGTCTCGTGTTCAGTTCTCAAATTGATACCGATGACGGTATTTGTATCTATGGCAGTAAATAATTGATGAGTTGAATTTCTTGATCTGAGTAAGTTTCGAAATGTTAATTTCTAACAGTCATCGATATGATCGTTTTTCGGGTTGATAACTGTTGTTATTGAACTGTACACAGGAACAGATGCATATCTTCACCTGTCTCGTCTGGGGGATTCACAAGAGCCACTGCCATGAGGAAAAAGGAAGAATCCCATCCCATGGAAGATTTGGTATTGAAATTCATCCAATTGTAATAACTTGGAATTTTTAATAAGCTTACTATTCCCTTTCCCTTTCCCTTGTATATTCTGCCTTTTGCTTTATGCAAAAAGAGCATTTTCTCTGCCATTTGGAAGTTATTCCATTGGGTTAACTTTCAGGCATTTCTTTCCCCTTTCAAAAAAATGAAAAAATTATTAGCATTTAAAAAATTATTATTATTATTTAGGCCATTTCCATAAAAAGTATGTTCAAGAGACCAAATTTAAGATTTATTAAAAATATAGATATACTAAAATTGAACAAATTTAAAAGTATAGGGATAAAAAAAAAGTAATTAGGTTGCGTAAGGTCTAAAAACAGGCATAATCTAGAAATTAGGAACACAATTGAATTGAATTTTAAAGTGAGTTAAGAAAAAAATATATTTTTTTAAAAAAAATAAATTCAATTTATGGTAAAATTCATAATTTAACCTTTTTTTTTATACATAATTGTTACTCTTATCGTTATTATTAATTGTAATTTGAGTATAAAAGATGGACCCAATACTTATTTTTTTAAAAAAAATAAATTCAATTTATGGTAAAATTCATAATTTAACCTTTTTTTTTATACATAATTGTTACTCTTATCGTTATTATTAATTGTAATTTGAGTATAAAAGATGGACCCAATACTTAATCAAGTTGTGACTGTTAGATTTGGATATATTTTAAGGTTCTAAATATAGAAAAATGAATCAATGCTGTCTTAAATTGATACTATTTATTGATACTATCTATTTTTTTTTATATTTGAAAATATTTCAGGAGTTTGATATTTAAAACAAAAACAAATTTTTATGGTGAATGATTAAAATTATTTAATTAAACAATTTGGAGCTTTTTCTTTTCCATTTTTTAAACCAACATGGCGGTTCATATTGGTACGGATGGTATAAATCTTTCGTTCCAAGGTTCAATTTCAATTTTTATGGTTTGTTTCATATAGTGCATTTTCTTGATAATAATAATTATAATTTAATCTTTAAAATTTATAGAAAGTAGTTGAACTAAAATTAGACATTCAAATCAAATATCTAACCAAAATGATCATTTTACCGTCTTAAATTAATCTTATATTGACTAAGGATGTACTTAAATGGTAATTTAAGGTATCAATCTCAAATAATCATTAATGAGAATAAGAAAATTGTTGCCACATCAACAACAAATTGGACCACATCAGTACATCATTTTCAGCACATTAATTTTTCTATTACTTTTAGTACAACAAAATGGAACCTACACAAACTCAACCTAATTTTTTTGTATTTTTGTTTTACCTAATTTGTCTATTAATTTCTAAGAGACTTTCCACTAAATTGCATGCATAGTCTGACGCATTAAATTTGTCACATTGAGTAATTTGATGGGTGTTTCATAATTTATGTATGCGCTTTAAATTTATCACATTGAATAATTTGATGGATGTTTAATAATTTAGGGATACGCATTAAATTTAAAATTGTTTTCAAATATGAAAAAATGAATCAAAATATTTATAGATATAATAAAATTTCATTATCTATCTATAATAAACCGTGATAGACTGTTATCTATGTCTATTTGTATCATAATAGATACAGATAGTAGTCTATCACAGTCTAATTGTGATATTTTGCTATTATTTATAAATATTTTCAACAATTTTGTTATTCAAAATAATTTTCTTTAAATTTATCACGTCGAGTAATTTAATGGGATTTTAATAATTTTCTAAGAGACTTTTTCATCAACATATTAAATTTATCTTGCCTAAAGAAAAAAATCGTGGTTTATAATGACAATTTCAAGAGTTAAATTCTAGTTGTTTTGATATGTTAGTATCAACTGACACATATCAACATTTAAGATGTCAAAATGTAGAGATTAAACTTCAACATGCTGAACTCAAAAAGTATAATAAATAAGGTCTCATTCGGTTATTATTTCG